>NW_026521089.1:2289145-2316645 GCF_001660625.3 Ictalurus punctatus
TAACAGTAAAAAGAGACAGACAGACAGACAGACCTATTGGTTTGTGCTCTTTTATTAAGAAATTAGCATAACCCAATTTTTTATTGTTATTCCACTGAATTTCACTTCACACACACACACAGTGTGAGTGTGTGTGAGTGTATGTGTGAGTGTGTGAGTGAGTGTGTGTGTGTGTGTGAGTGTATGTGTGAGTGTATGTGTGTGAGTGAGTGTGTGTGTGAGAGTGTGTGTATGTGTGTGTGTGTGTGTATATGTGTATGATTTAATTCTTGACCATCTCTTGCAGTGTTGTCATTTAATGATTTTCCCTTTTAAATAGCAATTATCAGTCCGTACACGATTTTGCAGAGTTCTTTATTTATTTTTTATTTATTTATTTATTTATTTGCGGCTTTTTACAGAATTTGAGTTTTTTGTGCTTTTCTTTGCAGAAATCTACTTGCATTGGTGAAATTGCAGTTGCACGAAATTGTTTTGTACGGTCTTTCGTAGTCATCTTTGTTTGTAAATGAGTCCCCTACAATTCCACTGTGTGTGTGTGTTTTTTTCAGGAGAACGAGAAACTCGGACACAAGAGTACATCCTGACCATTGGTACTGTGTACACATCAACATACACACACGTCTCCATGCTGGACATCTCAGGAGCTTTCACACACAGTGCTAGGAATATCCCAGGACAGAGAAACGCACCTTCTAAGTGAGCGACTTTAGCGTCAACTGGTGAAATTTGCTGTAGCGTGAACACTTTGCCTCTGTGAGCTTCAATCTCTGTCAGGTTCACTGTAATTAGACATAAAATGTACATAATGTTTATTTTTCATACATTTAGGATTTAATGGTTTTTTTTTTTACTCTTTGAGGAACAGAAATGATCTTTTGAGGCAGCTTCTTCATCACTACCTGCTCCGTTTGATTAAAACATAACGACCAGTTTCAAAAAGTCACGATGTCTTCAGTTCATGTGATTTTACTGTTGAATTTAAACAGGAAATGTGAAATATTTTTGTTCCTTTGTTTCCTCTACTGTCTTTTTGCTGTGATCTTGAACACAGTTGTAATTTTATTTTATTTTTTTTAAATAAATAAATGATTATTCTATTCTTTCTCACGTTCCTTGTCCTAATTGTCCTGTATCTGTTAAATCCGTTTCATCTCTTGTCTTTCTGTCTGTATGAACACTTGTAGAAATGACATGTAGTCCATATTTTTAAATATTTTTATTCATGATTTTGTCCTTATTTATTTAAATTCATTCTTTAATTCTTTATTTTGTTATTTAATTCTCATTAGAAATCAGAAGATCAGATTAAATCCACGGCTTCTTTACCTGCCGAAGCTGTAAAACTTTCAATAAACCAGTCAATAGATCAACTGAATAAATGTAGATTTTTAATTTACTGATTAGATGTATTGATGGTATTGATAGATTATTTGAAGATTTTTATTGATCTGGGACAGAATCATTCAGTTAAATATTTTTTAAAACAACTTGATAAATAGTTGATTAAATAAATGTAGTGTAATGTACTGAGTCAAATATGAAAACTACAAATAAATAAAATATATTTATATCTGTGTATAATTAAAAACCTCACTTAATACCAGAAATTGAATGCATGAATGCCTTTTATTGTCACTATACATATGTACAATGAAATTAAGAGCCACTCCTTTTTTGTTCCGTACAAACATGTACATTCAATAAACAAGAAGAATAAACAGATAAATACACAGATAAATAAACAAGATATGCAAGATAGATATGCAAGATAGATATTGGGGTGGATGGGGGAGGTACTATGAAATGCACAGTTTTGAGACACTATATACATAGGCTGTGGACTCAGTACATGTATGTGTTTATAATGGTAATAGCTTTCGGGAAGAAACTATTCTTAAATCTACTAGTACTTGTTTTGATGCACCTGTAACATCTCCCTGAGGGCAACAGATTGAATAGATCAAAGCCAGGGTGAGAACTGTCCTTAATGATTTTTCCTCTGCTGAGGCAACGGGAAGTGTAAATATCCATCAGGGAGGGGAGAGGGCAGCCAATGATCTTCTGTGCTGCTCTTACTACTCTCTGAAGCCTCCCTGTCTGCTGCGGGCAGCTACCATACCACACCGTGATACAGTATGTCAGCAGGCTCTCAACGGATGAGCGGTAGAAGATCAGCAGCAGATTGGAGTCCAGATTGTACTTCCTGAGAACCCTCAGGAAGTGTAACCGCGTTTGAGCCTTCTTGATAACCGCTGTGATGTTGTCCGTCCAGGAGATGTTTGCAGAGATAAGGACGCCAAGAAACCGGATGGTATGGACCTTCTCCACACACTCACCATTAATGAAGAGGGGGGCCAGCTCAGTGTTGTGTTTTCTGAAGTCTACAATAAGTTGGTTTTCTTGGTGTTTAGAGTCAGACTGTTCTTTGAACACCAGGCTGCCAAGTTTAGGACTTCCTCTTTGTAGGCTGCCTCCTCTCCTTTTGAAATAAGTCTGACCACTGTGGTGTCGTCAGCAAACTTGATGATAAGATTATTGTTGTAAACTGGTCTACAGTCGTATGTGTAGAGACAGTACAGGAGGGGGTTCAACACACAGCCCTGTGGAGAACCTGTGCTCAACGTGCGAGTGGAGGAGAGGTGGGGTCTGAGTCTCACTGTCTGGGACCGGTTTCGTGAGAAAGTCCTTTATCCAGGCACACGTGAGGCGGGGAAGGCCAAGGGTGACCAATTTGGTGACGAGAATGTCCGTAATTATTGTATTAAAAGCCGAACTGTAATCCACAAAAAGCATCCGGACGTAGCTCTGTGCTGATGTCTCAACACGTAGTGGACAACTACGGCTATAGCATCCTCTGTGGATCTGATTGCACGATAAGCAAATTGAAAAGGATCGAAATCTGGGGGGAGGTAGTCCTTGATGTGCTGAAGAACCAATCTCTCAAAGCACTTCATGATAACTGGAGTGAGGGCCACAGGACGATAATCATTCAGGCTAGTGGTGGGCGACTTCTTTGGCACTGGGATGATTATGGCTGATTTTAGGCAGGCCGGGATGACTGCTTGGGCCAGGGAGAGATTGAAAATTCTGGTAAAGATGTGGGCAAGCTGGTGGGCACATGATCTGAGCACGTTACCAGGTACACCGTCTGGGCCAGCAGCCTTCCTGGGGTTCACTGCCAGAAACATCCGTCTAACATCGTGTTCCCTCACAGTAAGTAGAGTGGTGCAGGAACCAGAAGGGGATGGAGGCAGGGCTGGACTGGTACGGGGGCCAGATGAGGGTGGAGGTGGGGCTGGAGCAGATGAGTGCTGTTGTTGTGATGTTTCAAAGCGAGCAAAGAAGCAATTTAGCTCTTCTGCCAGAATCGCACTCAGGTCTCCTGTTTCATAATTCATATTCTAAATGTTGCAAGTGATTAATCTGATCATTTTATTCACCAGTTTAATTATTACTTTCTAAATAATAAACAAATGAATGTTCTGGATTCATGAGGAATGTTTACATTTTGTGTCCAAACTCAAAAGTTTAAACAAAGTGTATATTTATGATAAAGCACAAAGAACGTGAAACCTCAACTCGTCTACAATCATCGATGAATTAAATATTAATTTAAAAAAAATTAACAAGTAAGATAAAGTATATTTTTAATTAAAATTTAATTAGAAAGGAGCACTTTTAAAGTGGATTTGATTTAAAATAATGATAAAGCTGTTTTTTTATGTATTTGTATATCTTATCCTCTATCGTGTTTAAGAAGAAGAGAATAATGAAGCTTTTTATAAAATAATATTTGGGTTTATTTTATTTTATTTTCTCCTCAGATTCAAATTTACGTCAACGTCCGTTACGTTGGTGATGTCACCGCGAGAAGTCGAAATGAGGAGCAGAAAGCGTTGTTAGTGTTAGTTCTGGCCCGTTTGGACCCAAACTAAAGTGAGTTTATTCGGTTCTGTTCTGTGCTGTATTGTGTGTATGTGTGTAGTTCACGGTGTTAACACCTGTGTTTCAGGTGTATCAGTATGAAGCAGGCGGTGAAGCAGCAGTGGTTCACTCATGACCGAATTACAGAGGAACCGACCAAACATAACTCTCACCCGCACGGAGAAGAACAACAAGAGGAGAAGAAGTGAGAAATAACATTTTATAACTTTTTTTATTCACTCCTCTGGTTCAATATTAATGTTAATATTATACAAATATGCTAGCGATGCTAGCTTTTGAAGAGGCAGTCCAGTCCAGGCATGCGCAGTGTAATTAATGAGCAAGCTAATCGAAATGAGATTAGCAAATAGGTCGATGTTATTTTTGATTCTATTTAAAACGATGAATTCACCCTGTCAATAACTGCCCAGTCTGAGAATATTACATGATTTACTTTTATAAGTGGACGCGGCTGAACGACATGTAGCTTCACTGGCTAATTACAGCTCTTTTACTAGTTTAATGGCTGAGTCATCCGGCTTTGCGCATGCGCAGTGTGGGTTAAGGCGCTATAGTTCTCTTCTTTTTTTGTTTTAATGCTAAAGATGCAATACCGCCACCTACTGGACTGGAGTGTGGGCAGTCGATTGGCAGAAAAAAATCAAATAAAATGGAAAAAAAAAAATAATAATACCAAAACAATACTACGTAAATAAAGAGATAAATAACTATATACTAGATATTCAGCCACAGTTCTTGTATATTTACTTACAACCACTGCATATAGACACGTGTATAACCTAATAGAACTATATAAGATATAACCCAGCACACCTATACTATAGCACTTGCATTGGAAACATACATTACCGTCAAACGTTTAGACACATTCATTCTTTATTCACCCCCCCGAAAAAAATACATCCAAAATAGATCAAAATAATTTAGGATATAAATTTTAAATTTTTAGGATCTTCAAAGTAGACGCCCTTTTTCCAGAAATGTATTCCTGGCATTTCTCACTTGATATCTTGAGGAATTTCCCTGAGATGCTTTTTAAACAGTATTAAAGGAGCCTCATTTCACTGCTGACTTTGTTCCCGTCTTAATTTCTTTGTGGGATATAATATATATTTTTTAGGAATACGATCTGCAGACCACTGATAGGAACCAGGTTCTGCTGGTCAGTCACGTTAGGAGGTTGGGTCCTGCAGGAGCTCCTCCACCAGGACCTGTCTTACTCATCCCGGAGTTCTGCTACCTCACAGGTCTCCCTCACAGAGCGGGAGAAACACAGCGCTTAATCATTGTCTGCTTCTTATCGCACTAATTGTTGTAACTTACTCAGGTCTGACTGATAAGATGCGCACGACTTTAACATCATGAAGGACCTTTCCACTCACACCAGACTGACCCCAGAACAGTGGGAGAACCGCCTCAACAGATTCATCAACAACATGAGCAGGTACTGGATAAAAGCGACTGCATTATTAATTCAATTCTGCTTTTGTCTGTATAGCGCGTTTAACAGCGTACGATGTCACAGAGCAGCTTTACAGAAACTTATACATTCTTTACATTTAGAAATTTATCCTTAACGTGCAAGCCAGAGACAAATTTTACAAAAGAAACATTTGTAGCATGCATATAAGGGATGTGTATTTACTTTACAGAGACTATCCCGGGCAACACGAGGCTGAACATATAGCATGATGGTTTTTCTGATTATATCATTCTTAAGTTTAATGATAGATATACACTACCGATCAAAAGTTTGTGGACACCTGACTGAAATGTTTTTCATGATCTTAAAAGTCTTTTGATCTGAAGGTGTACGATTAAATGTTTGAAATGAACGTTATACCAATTCACACTGCTGAATTTTTCAGTGAATCTCTTCCAGGAATGCCAGTGTTCAGACTACGCTCAGCACATGGGGTCTAAGCTTTGAGAACAAGCTGCTGAATCTGACTGGAAGAGTTCTTCCTGCTGAGAGGATCCTACAAGGAGCGAGAGCAGTAAGGGGGACCACAGAACACAGAGAACACAACTGTACATGACACGCATCGCACTCTTGCTGAGTAGAGTTTGTGTGTGCGTGTGTGTGTGTGTGTGTGCGCAGTACGAGTACAACCCATGTGACGCGGATTGGTCTAAAGAGATGCGAGGTCTTCCTCTGATGACCAGCATGCCTCTGGAGATCTGGCTGTTGTCCCATACGCGCCATAACGCTGACGTCGCTCACTCACTGCTGAAGACCCTCAACAAAGTGCCCGTAGGCATCCACCTTCAGAGGCTGGGAATGTGAGCCAACACACTTGACCAGTGTTTAGAAAGAAATTGTAGCCTGTGCCATTACTGTGTCCTGGGCTCCTTTTTAAAATTTACTCCTCGCGAGCTTCATGAAAGGGACGCTAGTGTGTAGCACTGTTAATTTCAAATTATTAAAGCGTTCCTTATCAATTAGGTAGTGCAGAACTTTGCTCTCATATTGACCGTATTCAGCTGCAGTCAATCAGTTAGGCACAAACGTTTCAATGGTCTCGGCAAATAAACGTACTGCACGCGCTAAAATGAAGAGCTTCTCGACAGCTTTTCTTTCATTCAGAGCAGAAGGCAGTGGTTACTGTGCGTAGTGTTTTATTTGAACCAGAGCCATGTTGAGCAAGGATCATGACTTAATTGCAGCATTAACACTTTTTATCCCCCCCACTTAATTTTTTTTCTGTGTGCAGGATGGAGTACGATGATCGACAGGAGGCTCTGCTGAGAGCTCTGCAGCAGAGAGTGGTGCAACAGGTTCAGATGGTGGGTCTCACACACTGGGTCAACCCAAGTGTGACCATGTAGTTTGTTTAGGATTCAAATATTAAAGTATTTTACTATGCTGAAAATGTTCAGGTTAGCAGCCATACTGTTTAGGGGTTAAGGTATAGAAAATGTATTGTATTGCTTAGAAAAACCGTACAGGTCACTAGTAATGTAACGACCATTATATTCATTATTTGAATGAAAAAGTAATGCACTCGCTGTCCTTTTTATTAGAAACACCCTCACATTCATGTAGTTATTCAATCATGGGGCAGCGGCACGATGCATAAAAAGAACTTGAGTTAACGTTCACATCAATGCATAAAAAGTTACCGTTCACGTCAAGCATCACAATGGGTGAAAATTGTGAACTCTGTGACCTTTACCGTGGCATGGTTGGTTATATCAGATGGGCTGGTTTGAGTATTTCAGAAACTGCTGATCTCCTGGGCTTTTCACACAGAACAGTCTGTAGAGTTTACTAAGAATGGTGCAAAAAACATTGAGGGAGCAACAGTTGTGTGTGGATGGAAACGCCTTATTCCTGAAATACTCAAACCAGCCCATTTGGTACCAGTAACCATGCCGTGGTTGTTTGATGTACACATTAACTGAAACTCTTGACCTGTAACTGCATGATTTTATGCAATGTGCTGCTGGCACATGATTGGCTGATTAGATAACTGCTTGAATGTGATATGATTGAAAGGACTTTGATTTAAAAATAAATAAAATAAAGGGGGGGGGGTAGAAGAAAAAACCCACATTACTATGGGTAAATAATATAGATGGCACTAGTGCTGCACAATTAATCGAATATCGATCGCGATTACGATTTTGACGGCCCACGATTAAATGAACATGATCGACTGCAATATTAACGTTTAAAGTTCATCCTCCGCTAATAGAAAACTCAGCTGCAGAGCAAATCAAGCGCTTCCTACACTTATAGCCAGTCACCATAGGGCAGCGCAGGGATGATGTTATTTTGTAGTGCCAAAACCCAGAAACGGAGTTAGCATTTTAGCCCTCGAGCTGCCAGGTTCGCTTCGAGCTCCAGTGCTTTGCGTGAGGAGAAATCATGACATTAACACGCTATAAGGTGGGTTTAATTCAAACTTCTTTATTAAAAAATTCCTCACCAATCATAATCAAGAGTAACAACTGTTCCATCTGTAAACATACAGTACACTGCTGCTCTCCTTCACTAACTCTAATTCACTTCATTTAAACTCACGGCTGCCAGATATCACTAGAAAAGTCAACATCAGTTTCCATGTTTTGATTTAATCCCCCCAAAACACAATATTATCAGCAGACATGGACACTGTACTGGGGAAACGATCTAAAACTGATAAACAAAAATAAAACTACTAAAATGTAAAGACAGAAAATGTGCTTAGTTATAAATAAATCGTACATACATACATACATACATACATATATATATATATATATATATATATATATATATATATATATATATAGATTTCAACTACAACCAAAATCATCCTTTAAAAGCATATCTGACCTTGTAACTGATCAACAGTGGCACCTCCTAACCCTGATGTTATTCTATTAAAACATTGTTTTAGTGACTTCTCCTGCTCTTTCAGTTGAAGCACCTGATGATGTTGGTATCGACTGATAACACGACAGTGACGCAGAAAAGAGATCCATCCGTGCACTGGTGGCCAGCCTCAACCCGGGCATGTCCAGGTACTTAAAGCATGACTTGTGTGGACTCTGTAAACAGCTTTAAGAAGGGTTGTGTTTAATGAACTAGATTTTAGATTTGAACTTTTCCACCAGTCTTCAGAAGAGAGGGCATTACCCTTTCTGGTTTATCGTAACTTTAAGAGAGAGAAAAAGTACAGTATCGTTCTTTTAATGAATAAAATGTTAAATTGTCAAATTGCTGAGGTATAAGGAATAAAAAGCATCAGGAAGACCTGTTTAGCTTCGTGGTGCGTCACATTACACCATCCTGTCGTTGATTGATAATCTTTCTGCATATAGCAGCATGCTCATGGTTTCTTTATTTGTTGATATTTTTTTAATCCCTCGTATATCTGCATATTGTTACCACTACAAACGATCAGTAAAGATTATGAATCCAACAAGAGTTTTTCAGCTCGGTGGTGGGAAATTTCAGAGACTTTTAACACTACTTCCTGCATCTCAGGATTCTTTACTCAGGCCTGAGCTGGTTCTCTTAATCTCACACACTGTTCTCTGTATTTCCATTTCCTTCCAGTTGAAGGACAGAATCATAATTTTTTAGTCTCGAATCCTCTGAACGTTGTTTTCCTCGCTGCTACCCCACCTTCATCTTCCTCATAAAGGGTCTGGGCCATGCTCTGTATGCTATGTGCCACTGCTCTGTAACCATGAGAGCACCGTCCTTCTCTCAGGTGGTTTTCAAAGTGTGCAGGGTATGAAATGCACTCTGGGAGGAACATCATGCTCATAAATGATCTCGTTACACTGCAGTCTCTTTGAATTCCGACTTTACACTCAGGATGAAATACTCACACTGCAGTCTGACGGAACGTAGGAGAAAAAGCGAGCAATTTTAGAATTGTCGCTTCAGTTAAGAAGCGCATTAAGAATTTTTGTTTTGATTTCTTTTCCTCAGCTGCGCTAAAGGCCTACTTCAAATACAACGAATGTTTGCCGTCACGCATGGTGGTGTACCGAGACGGCGTGGGCGACTACGAAGTGCCTCAGTTCACGCAGTCCATCAAGGCCATGGGTGACGATTACACATGAGACTCGACACATCTTGATAAAAGAGATTTGACGCACGCTTTTTGGGTTTTCTCTCAGCTGTCAGTGTTTGTGTTTACAGGCCCAAACTGACCGTGTTGGTGGTGAAGAAACGCATCTCTTCCAGATTCTTTGCTGTCCTCGACGCCAGACTGAGCAACCCTCATCGACGGTCATCGACGCCGAAGTCATGTGACCCGAGTGGCGTGTTCAGGCATAGTTCATCCATCTTTTTCTCTTTCTCTTGCGGTCTTTCTGATCGCAGCTTCAGGTTGCGTTCGGTGTGTTTTAAACGCTGACGGCTTGATTTGTCAGGTACGACTTCTTCATAGTGAGTCACAAAGTGCGCTTCAGCAGTGTGGCCCCCACTCACTACAACGTGGTGTACAACAGCAGTGTCCTCAAACCAGACCACAAGCAGAGACTCACCTACAAACTCTGCCACCTATATTACAACTGGCAGGTAAAAGCCACACACGTGTTCATACAAGCCCGCTTTCTACACAACCCCAGATCATGCTGACTGATGATGTAAGGATTGAGGATGTGGTCATTTTCTTTAATCGCACGTCTATCATTAGAGAATCTGCATCGTGTGATCAAAAACGGAGAACGCGTGTTAATTTGTTGCAGAATTTGTCCAAGATTTTATTGGGAATGTTTCATACAGTGTTGACGATCTAAATAGCTTAATTTAGCTTAAAATTGTGTAATTGCAGGGTTAAAGATACGAGCTATACGAGATCAAGCCTGCGATCGGAGCGTCCATATGCTCTATGTTTACAAAACCGCAAGAACGGAAGCGAAATGCTATCAGTCAAACACGTCAGAGTTAATGTATTGTTCTGATGGCTGAAGGAAAATTTTACTTAACGGGTATATCTTAAGGGTGAGAGTAAGAGAGAGAGTGAGTGATGTAGAAAAAAGGAAATAAAGAATTAACAGGTGCTGTGAATTGAATATGTATAGAAAAAAAAGTATATTTAAAGCAGATGAATGAGTGTATCACAAGCCGGGAAAGGTGAGGTTTCCTTCACGTGTTTCCTGGAGGATGCAGTAGAGGTGTGTGTGTGTGTGTGTGTGATTTCCTGTATACATATATACACTTATAAAATATACATATATACACACGGTTGTGTGTAGTTTTAGAAACATCTGGGACTTGAATTTTCAGTGTGCACGATAGATGTGCTATATAATGTAATTTAGAAACAGGTGGATTACACTAATATTTTACACTAAATATGAAACCTATTCACTTCGACTGAACATTAAATCAATCTCAGAACTGAGACAGTATTAAACAGTCAGTAACAGAGGCCCCTGTGGGAATCAGAACCTCAGGTTTAATCAGTGTTGTGGAATGTGATATGATCAAATCAATTGTTGTAGGGGAAAAAAACTACTTGAGTCAAGCACTTTCCTTTAACTGGAGCTGAAACTTGTTGTTAAAGCGTTTTTGGCCTTTTGTCAACCCTACAGTGCGCGTTCACTGTTCACGTTTTCCTACAAAATGTCACCTCCTGTAATAACACAAGCACTGCTTTTTTATTTATTGAAATATTTTACATATACGGATTATATACTTTCTGTACTTTTACAAAAGGCTAATGTAGATTTAAAACGCTCTGAAAGTTTTCACCAAAGGAACAGAAATCATCATTATTCATTTTTTAAACCGGCACATGCAGGATCTCTCCGTCCAGCTGAACTGCCTCCTGCACACATAACGGTTCACAATAAGCGCTATAACTTGCTGTTAAAAACACAAAACAACTGTTCTCTTACACAGAGAAGCCCTGTTTCTAATAATACACTGTGCAGTGCAGAAATCAGGGAGGAAGAATTAAAACACGTAAAATTGCACCTGAGAAATAAGATTACAAAACAAAACTACAGCTCACACTAAAATACATAAACACACACACACAATAATATAGAACATTAAACCTTAAAGAAAAAACTAAGCAAAACTGCCTCATGAACACAGCAACACATACACACAAACACAAGATGGCGGTGTTGAGTATCCTCATACAGCAGAGCAGGATGGGGTTTGTAGCTCTGATATATAATTTCTAACAGACCTTATGATCTATGTGGCGTTACAAAACTAAATTACCTAGTGCGAATGTTTCCTCTACAACTTCAGACTGAACTGAACTACATTCGCTTTAGTCAGATTTCAGTTTTTCAATTTTTCACACCTGCAATCCACGGATACACAACTATAGCCGTTTTAAAAACGTGCATTCAGTCCGGTTTATCGGTTCTACTGTACTTCTATATTCCAATTTATTTAACTAGGCCTGTAAAAAGAAAAAAAAAACCAAACACTTGGCAAATGGTACTTCTCAGCTTAATTTGATTGGTGAACAAATACAATGGTCTCAGTTGATCCTAAATGTTTCTTTCCCAACAAAATAGAAGGTTTAACTAAGAAAAAATTTAATTTCTCAGGAAGTTATTCAATGAACTAACAATGAACTATTTTGTCCCTTCAAAGCTATTCAGTGATGAATGTAGCCACCCTTCTTTTCAATAACCACCATGAGCCTTCCATCCGTTGAATGTCAGTTTCTTGATCTGTTCATGATCCATTTTAGCTGAATGGAGCATTGCCCTGCATAAAGATCATGGTCTTCTTGAACGTTGCTGACTTCTTCCTGTACCATTGCTTGAAGAAAGGATCTTCTACAAACTGGCAGTAGGTTTGGGAGTTCATTTTCAGTTCATCTTTAACCAGACGGAAAAGGTCCATCTGCTCCATCTATAGTCACTCTTATTTCATCGGTCCATGAAACCTATAAGGAACAGTCTTCAGGTATTTCTTGGCCCAGTCATGATGCTTCAGCTTGTAAGTCTTATGCAGTGGCGGTTGTATTTCAGCCTTCCTTACTGTAGCCATGTCTCTGAGCACTTGCCACCTTGTATTTCTGGACACTCGTGGAAGGTTGCAGTTCTGAAACATGGTGGCGGTGCTGGCTAATGGGTTCTCTCACGTTTTATTCTTCTTAAGTCTTTTGCAGTCAACTAGCGCCTTTTCTTCTCCGCGGTTTTTTGCCCCCTGTCGAGTATTCATAACAAAGTATTTTTGTTGGGAGGTCACACCTCAATAATTTTGCGATCGTCAGTGTGCTGCAGCCCCCTGATAGGCATTTTACAATTTCTGACCTCTTTTTTTTTGGCCCATTTTCCTGAATTGGAGAAGCTAATAATGATTATACTGTTCTATCTGCTTTTCATGCACAAGTATGTCCCCGTACTATTAAGGGGAAAAAGTGCATGTGCAAGGAGATGTACTACAAATATAATCTATAATATAAACTTACACACACATTTTTAACCAGACAACACCACAGGCTGTCAAAATGGCTGAAGTGGCCAGTTTTATCCATGTTGGGCAGAAGGATAGACTGTTATCGTAACCATAATGCAAAGTGTGAATGAGCGAGCAAAAAAACAGTGATAAGACCGATTTGAAAACTTTCCAGGCTGATATTCTAACGAGCACACTTGACCTTTGTTGATGTGAGACTCTCAGCCTGCTATGGTACTATTTGATTATATCTTTTCATGTGACAACACTGAAGAAATGACACTGTGCTACAATGTAAAGTAGTGAGTGTACAGCTTGTGTAACAGAGTAAATTTGCTGTCCCCTCAAAATAACTCAACACACAGCCATTAATGTCTAAACCGCTGGCAACAAAAGTGAGTACACCCCTAAGTGAAAGTCATTTTACAGTTCAACAAACTCTCCTCCAGCCCCCCAATGCTGAGCCGCCCACAGAAGACAACGTGGTGTAACCTGTGATACATCTCCCAGCCTGAAGAGGGAGCACTGCTCAACGCATACATGTTCTCAGTGGGGGGAGGGGAGGGACATCTGCTTTGTGACTAAGTCAAACTTTCTGTGAATATTTAACCGTTTGTCCTCATTCTCACTAATACGACTGTTTACAATATTATTCATATGAAGTTGGAAACTGTGCAGAAGTTTAATGTGTTTCTAATTGAAAGTACAAACTCTGAGACAAACTATTCATGCATTAGTGCTGCTCCAGCTTTTTAGTGTCCATCACACTTTTGTGTGAAAACATCGCTGTGTGCACCATTAATCCAGAGTCTGTGATTAGATTATCCACATCATGTTCAAATAAATATTTCTATAGTAAACGCTTTAGAGCAGGGAAGCCTTACTGTGGTCCTGTAAGATTACAGTGCAGTACAGTTTGGGAATTTTCCTGAATCACACCCGATTTAAGTCTTCGGGTCATTAGGTAGGAGTGTTAGATGAGAAATCATCACACTGTGCATGATTACAGGAATTCAGGACCAGAGCCAGGCTCCCCTGATTTATAAATTAATTGTTGATGACCTTAAAGTAATTCCCAGTGAAGATTCATCATCTTTTTACAAGCATCCTTTTCACATTTAAGAAAAATAGAAATCACAGTGATTTGTACATTTGTGCTCTGCATTTCTTTCAGAGACGTGGGACTGAATTGTTGTGTATATAGGCAGTTTTTTTGTGCTCTGAAATTGAACAGGACTTTTGAGAAGACAGCTGCTCATGGTTTAATTCACTTTTAAAAAGGGACTGACAATATGAAATGAGCGTATGTGTATTAAAAGGTGGTTGTGTTGAAGAAACCTTGTTGACCAATCTTTGCTAACTTGCTCTGTCTATGTGTGTGTGTTTACTGGTACAACAGTGGTAGCAGATTTTTAGAGCCGAGCTTACAGTATCGAAGACGCTCAAGTGTACTTGTTTGGAAGATGTGGAAACTCAAGTCTTACATGTTAGCACAAACATGTCTTTTTCCTTTATTAGGAATTTGTGCTTTTGGACATTTTTGAAAGATATCATGCCTGTGAAATGTGCTTTGCGTGTTATTCATGTTCAACTGGTTGTATCGGTGTATCTTTATATACACTTGTAGCAGTGTAGCTACAGTACAATAGATTTCGTTAGCAGTCATATCAATGGTCATATGAAGTGTTTGGGCTTAGATTTGTGTCTTTTTGAATCATTTACACTCTATGGCACTTTTTTACGGTCTTGCTGTATGGGCTTTGTTCCAATTGATCTGTGTTGATCATTTCCTCCCTTCGCTCAAACATTATGTTTGAGAAGGCCTTCTTAGTTGAACGGTTGTTTTCCTCAGCTTTGGATTTAGCTGTAGGGCCCAGAGGTTTTTGGAGTTTGAAGAGGAGGCAATAAAAGATTTAGAACACAGCCCTGTTTTCCTTTCCAAGGTTCCCCGGCTTTTTTCCGCCACCCGTCACCTCCTAGCCGAGCTCAATTCTGCTGCAGCTTTTTAGCCACAAGCTGCTGGTGCTTGACTTCTGAGGCCTTATCCTGTTAAGCGGCCGCACTATGGCAAAAAGGAGAGTTCAGTATTCTGACTGTATGAGCTTCAGTTGAATGTGTATGTGGTCGAACTTTTGGTAGGACATGGTAGGACAGTCCAGTAGATTACGGACGAACACAGGCGAAAACATCCACAACGCTTCTACTAAATATCGTTGAATGTTCGCTCGTATGCAACTCTCCAACAGTGTCACGTCCTATCGTGAGTTTCAGTCGATGTTTATAATCTAACCCAATGGGATTTTTTTTACTCTGGTGTAATTTTCTTGACCACTTTAACGCAGCATCTCTGGTGTTACTTTCGTCAAAAATGTAGAACACCAGAGACGAGGCAATGACGACGTGATCTCGTTCCGAAATTAATTGTAGCGAAATTTCAAATTCACAAATGCCTTGAACAACGTACATTTTCAACAATCCGTTTAAATCGACTGGTCCATTTCCGCTGCACGGTGGATTTGAAGGATGCACTGTGATCAGTGTGGCGACGTCTGGGAATCGAGTTACTGAAAAGGCCACGAGTTGGAGGTTACATTTAGTTTCTAAGGACATCTGGGCTCATGGTGTCTTTTGGATAGGAACTGCTAAACTTTTTCTATAAGGGTGAAAACGGATGCATGCTTAGATTCTTCAGCTGTAGACAGTTTATCTTGCTTACTGCATTGACGTATGAAGTTTGGACGGGTTCTGTAGAAAGAGATTAACATGAATTGCGAAAAAAAACAATAATAAAAAAAAGACTGAAAGTGAATTTGTCTTGGATTGTTTTATTTTTTTCCATTGGGATGTCAAAAGCTTCAACTTGGCCACAAATCTAACAAAGTCAGGTACATTGTCAAGTATTGCCCCAAAATACCTCTATGGTAGATAGATGTGCTCACTGATCACTTGTACATGTGCTCATTCATACAATTATCCAATCAGCCAATCATATGGCAACACCACAATGTACAAGATCAAGCAGGATCAGATGAAGAGCTTCAGTCAATATTCACATCAAACACCAGAATGTAATCCAGTGATTTTATCTGTGGCATGGTTGTAGATTCTAAATGGTCTGGTTTGAGTATCCCAGAAACTGCGGCTCTCCTAGGATTTCCACACACACATACTTGTGTGAAAAACTTCCGGTAAGTGGCAGTTCTCGGGGTGGAAACACCTTGTTGACGAAAGGAGAATGGCCAGACTGGGTCAAGTTAATAGGACGGCCATGGTAACGTCAAATCACCTCTCTTTACATACATGGTGAGCAGAAAAGCATCTCAGGATACACAGCATGCCAAACCTTGAGAACAGTAGAAAACCTCATTGGATTCCACCCGTGTCACAATAGTCCCGTTTCGGTGAACCCCGTACGTCGTGCTGATGTTACATGCTTTCAAAAAAAAAGAAATGAAAAGTTTTTCAGTGTTCATTAAATCAGATATTCCATCGATCTTACACAGGGTCACCCTGGAGTCTATCTCAGGGGACTCGGGGCACAAGGCGGGGGCCACCGTGGACGAGGTATAAGCCCATCATACACCTGTTCATACACTACGGACAATTTACAACGCATGTCTTTGGACTAGGGGAGGAAACCAGAGTACAACCTGGGGGTATGAAGCAAAGAAGCTAACTACAAAGCCACTGCGCCGACCCTGATGCTCCAAAAACTGTATTTTTATTACAGCCTCTCTTTAAACTTGATTTTGCCCATTTTCTAAAACGTAAAAGCGTAAATACAAAAATGTTTGTAGTATTATAAAGGATTATTGACTGGTTTAACTGCAGTTAATATTTTTGCAGTCTTCTTTGAGGGTTACACATTTGGCTCCCTTAAACAGTACGAATCTCCCCATGCTCTTCAGCAAAAAAACTAAACAAATAAACCAAAATAAAAACCCCTTTATCCAGCACAACACGTGAAGAAACCACTAACTTCTGGGTCATAGTCAATCGAAAAAAATGAATAATATGTTCAAATGAAACCTGGACATTTGACCCATTTTCTAATCGCTTATTTTTAACTTGAGCATGAGATTGAAAGAACGGAAAATGACTTTCTCCCTGTTTCGTTTTGGATCTGTAAATGAATAATAAAATAACAAGACATTTTTTCATTTTCGGATAAGTGGATAATTGAATATGAAAAGAACGAATATGATACACGGATTCTATTAATTCAATGGTGTCAAAATTTCATTTCCAAATTCAATGGATTTTCACATTCAGATCTTTGTCTCTGTTTTGCTTCCCTATCAGTACCGACACTTTTCATTACCAGTTTGATTTATTCAAACGATACCAGTGAAAAGTCCACGAGGCAGGAAAGGCCGTACAACTCAACATTTTAACACCTTCATACAAAAACATGACAAATTGACTGTTTATTCAGTGCTTCCATATATTAGCAAGGTGAAAGGCAGGTCTGTGAGAAATGAATAATACTGACATAACTATCACGCTTCAGTGTGATGAAAGCGGACATAAAATGGAAAGTAACTAATAAAACACAAAAATAGATGGATGATTCACTTTGGGGGGGGGGGGGGGGGGGGGCAAACAAAAACCTTCAAGTAGCTAAAAACTATTGAAATGTTAAAAGATGAAAGGGATTGGCACAGAGGAGCAAATGAGGCCACAGGGAAAGATGAACATGACGTGTAAGGACAAATATATTAATACTTCTCTTTTTTACATATTTACAGGTCAAATACTAGATCGTAAATACTATGAATTCATGCTGCAGACATGCTGACTATCATTCCAAGATCCATTTTTAAGTATTAAGAATTTATAAAATGTGACACTAGGTAACTTCTCTATAGTTAAAAAAAATTGCAAACAGGAATGTGTGTGTGTGCCTGCTTCATACTCATCCACTCCCTACTTGTGCCTGAGAGTGTATTCATTGAGTAAAGACAGTGTGTGCTCTTTTTTTGTTTGTGTTTTTTTTTTTTTTTTTTTTTTTTTTTTGTGTGTGTGTGTGTGTGTGTGTGTGTGTGTGTGTGTGTGTACCACTATGTGAGGAGGGAGAAGTATGCTCTGAGGATGAGGAGATGGAGCAGGATGACGTGACCTCTCTCTGGAGCTCCTCCACGTTCTTCACGCAAAAACAATAACTCTCAAATTCTGATGGAGCGGCATCTACCTAAGAATCAACAAAGCACACAAACATCAGTTTCGTTTTGGGACACCGATTTCCTAAATCATTCCATTCGCTTTCTATTTATTTATGTATCATTATTAAAAGAGCAATCATCAAGCCGGTGTAACCTTAGTCTTTATCGCTAGTGTGACGGAACAGAGGGATAAACAGGAAGTAAGTGCAGGAGCACTGTCTTTATTAATAAATCAATGAAACGAACCAGCAAACACGGTATAACAGGCACCTCAACTACAAATATCACGCGACGTGCGCATAGACCCGAGGGGTTTAAATACCCAACATAATTAATCTAAATCAAAGACACCTGGGTTAAATCAAGGACATCCTCAAAGAGAAAGTAGAACTCGGGCAGGAAGCGAATGAAAACAAAACAAAGTCATGTGACCAGTCCGGAGCCGTGCCACAGTGCCATCTGCTGGCCGTGGCGTAACAGCTAGCTGCTCCTGAAGTGTTTTGGAAATCGTTTCAGCCACGTCATGTTCACTCACCGTCCACTTTATTAGGAACACCTGTATGTTCATGTAGTTTTCTAACCAGCCAATCATGAAATATACAGGAATATAGAGGGTTCACAAGAAAACTCCATTTCAACACATTAAAAAAAAAAACTCTCACAATGTTGGATTTTAGTTTGTAATGCAGTGAGCACAACCAAGGAGTGCATTTTAAAAAGAAAACTACAATGTTGTTGAAGACTGAAACCTGTACCTACAAACTAGAACTGAAAATGGAACCACTGAAGAGTCAACAGTGTCAGAGATCCTCGTGTGTCCAGTTCCACTGTGTACGGCACTTTTTATGCTTACCGACCCATTATTCCAGCTTTCGTGTTTTTAGCTTTGTGCTGATACAAATGGTTTTGTTTTTTTTAAAGCAAACTTGGTGTTAAAACCCAGAAACATCTAGTAATAAAAAGGGACATTCATCATGTGTTTGAAGTGACACTGTTCAGTTATACAAATAACTAGGTATTTTGGTATATATTGGAAGCACTATTTTTGAGCATTTCCCCATAATTTCACAGAGTGTAGTTTGCAGTATAAGCACCTGTGGTCTCATGCGTGGGTTCCAGCGCACATAATAACCCACCCAGTGCTCCAGATGTGTGAGATTGGCCAGTGGATACAGCACCTGGTTTTTACAGTCCACATAGAATGGGTTAGTGAAGTCCTCCGGCTGACTGTTCATGTAGGACCACAGTGACCGTTTTACCCTGTACTTCCTAAAAACAAAAGAGGAGAGAGAAAGAGGGAGAGACAAGTCATAATACACTTAGACAAATTCATTTCCATTCCAGTAAAATCAAACAGGCTGGAAAGCCTCCCCCCATTAGTGGAGAAATGTGGAGTGTAGCTTTTCCATTCTCTCCTGCTCACTGCTGTAGAGGAATGTACCAAACAGGCAGCTGTAGGGGCGATCCAGGATGGGGATGAGAAAAAGCTCTTTGAACTCAGAAGCAGAAGGAAACTGAAAAAAAGAACACAAACACTGGGTTTAACAGTGTATAGTAAGATGCTTAAATGTGGATCTGAACAATAGTTATCTGAACAGATAATCAGTCTAATAATAAGATAATCAATAAGATAATCAGATAATCAGGGGAATATGTGATCTCTGTGGTTTGGTTTGATGTGTTGTGCATGCTGAGATGCTTTTCTGCTAACCACGGTTATAAAGAGTGATTATATGAGTTATTACAGTATATCCTTCCTGGCAGCTCTGACCAATCTGGTCACTTTCCTCTGATCTCTCTTATCAACAAGATGTTTCCACCCACAAAACTGTCCCTCACTCAGTGTTTTTATGGGTTTTTTCTGACACCATTCTGTGTTAAATTCTAGAGACTATTGTGTGAAATTCCCAGCAGTTTCTGAAATACTTGAACCAGCCTATCTGGCTCCAACAACTATGCTGTGGTTAAAGTCACTGAGATCACATTTCTTCCCCATTCTGATGTTTGATGTGAACTTTAACTGAAACTCTTGACCTGTATTTGCATGATTTTATGCATTGTGATGCTGCCCATGATTAGCTGATAACTGAATAAATGAGCAGGTGTTCCTATTTAAGTGCACGGGTTTTATTTTATTGCTGGGTTTGTTGGGTTACTCGTTGGTGGTATGAGACTTGAATCAACTGAGATAACAACATTAGTGTATCATCACCTCATGTTATCATTATAGCCCTTCTTACAGATACAGTCACATGTTTTCAGTATGTCTTTCTTACACTGCAGTGGATAAGGTGCCACTTTTTGTTTTTCAGATGGAGGTTCGGACATCTGTGAGTCATTCTGTGAGGATGGGAGTTCACATGTAGATGGTGAGTAGTGTTTTTATTTTGTGAGTGCTTTTAATGAAGGCTCATTGCATACTGGGGTTTTGGTAGTCAGATTTCACTGTTAGCACTTCAGTACACATCCACTATGTTTACATGGACAGCAGTAATCTAATTATTGACCTTATTCTGAATAAGATAACACTGTGATTAAGGTGTTTACATGAGTCACTTTTAGAATACTCCTCTCATGTACCCGTTCTACATGTTATAGAACATAGATGGATTAATAGCACACGTCATTATGTCACCGCGCCACGCCATCCGACATCCCTCCAGAACTTCACGTATCAACATACAGTTGGTCTTCGTTATGGTACCGTATACAGTTTGGGGTGTTTTTATCTTAAATTTTTACAAAAGCTTCAAGTGCAGTTAATTATTTGTCATGCTGTACGTGCAAATAGACGACTGCTTGAAGCCACTAGCTAGATAGCTACTAACCCATGTAACCTCGCTTGTCATTTCTTTTCCCACATATAGCCCTCTTTTTTTACTCTTCCCATATTAGTTAAAACAAAGCATTTTTATTGGTCTAGCCTAATGACGAGCACCGAAGTTCCTCAGCTGTAGGTGTTTTAATCAGCGGAAATAGTGACACATCTCTGCTGAAAACCATCACAGAAATTCTAATGGATTCCACTACAAATACCATTACAAACCTTAAAAACCATTACCAAATTTCAAAGGTGTTCTATTGGTCATTAATGGTACCCCCTAGAAATAACATGCCACCAATAAACAACAACAAATTACCATTAGAGGTCCTAAGGGACCATTACAGATTCCATTAAAACCAATGCAATTCCCATTAAAACCATTACCAAATTCTATAAGGGTTTCTGTTGTCAAAACAAAGCATTTTTTATCAGTCTAGCCTACAAGACAAAAAGCTGCCACTTGAGTGCATACAATTTCCTTGTGGATGGTGCTCTAGCATTTAACATGGTCTCTACAATCTCAGTTGTGAGAATAGAATCTATGAGCTGGGGCGCCTCAGGGGCCAGACCCACAGTTTCCATAGTTCTGGCCAAGGGTGATAAATCAGCCCTCCGGCTTGAGACAGTAGATCCACTCTAAGAGCTCAAATGGGGCACCTGACAGACCTTCCAGGACCACAGAAAGGTCCCAGGAAGGTATGCGCGGCCTGCAGATCGGCCTCAGCCGCCTGACACAACGCATGAACCTCGAAGTTAGAGAATGTTGCCCCACAGAGGCTCCATCAACAGGGGCATGACTGGCCAAAATGGTGGCCACATAAACCCTGATTGTAGAAGGAGCCCACCCCGCTGAGAAACATTATTGTAAGAACTCCAGGACTGTAGCTATTGCACATTTCACTGGGTCTAGCTGAAGTTCCTCACACCACAAGACAAAAAGCTGACACTTGAGCATATGGAAAATATCTATGAAGTGCAAACAATATGTGTAACTGACATTTGGATATCTTAATGAAGTGAATTCAATATGTAACCAACATTTAGAATTATTACTTGAGCATTATCGTATAAATCAATATTGGTAAAAAAAAAAAATCTATATGTATAATCAACAGTTAGAAGCATAATCTAAATCCATAGAACAATGTTTGATCAAGTTATATTCTGAGTGGATTTGAGTTGAATGAACTCTGTGTTTCAGTGCACAACAATTGTTATTCTGTATTAGCTGTCTCCTGTCTCCACAGCAATAAAAATTGGCAGTAGATATTCGCATGCGTGAGTAAATAACTTTGAGGCAGATACAAATTAGGGAGTTAGGAGAGGGCCTCGGGAAAGGAGGTAGATATCAGCGGGAACAACCGATAGAGACAGACAGATGCTCATTGAGGCCTAAGAAGGGAGTCAAGGTCAAGACACACAAGTCTGTGTGAAACCTTTTTTTGTAAAAGAAACCTTGTCCTCATGAAACCTTTTCAAGAAAAACAACTAACTGCGCATGTTCCACAAATTTAAGATAACGCATAGACATGAATATTTAATTGTGGCAAAAGAAGATTGGTCTATTTTCAGTGAGGAAAAGCAAAACCCCACCTACAAAGACTATGCTGTGGAGATAGGTATATAAAGACATGTTTGTGTATGCATAATTCGGACACTCTGCAGACTGTCACACTTTACTGATTTTAAATAAAGTTTATTTACTTTTTGACATCTACTAAACTCTCTGTCTCCGAAGTTTTTGACCTAGGCTAAAAGGTTAATTTTATTCACGACACTCGCAGGCCACAATGGGTTCTAAAATTTGACAGAGGGGCCGGGCCAGGAACAGACGGATGGAGTGTTTGTGTGAACTAATATAAATGACATGTAAAAGCCATTACATGAAAGGATTTGGCCTTTAACAAGTAGCAAAGCATGAATATGCAAGGCTCATTGTATCAATTGTTTTCCAAATGATAACACAGTAGAGAAACTCACGTCCAGTTTCAGTGGGAACAGTGTTGTTAATCTCCCTTTTTTGCCAGTTTTTTGTTTAGTCTTGTCCACGGTCTACTCTCTGGGTAAATGAAAATGCTGGTTTCTGAGGCCCTAAGGTAAATGAAAATTCTGGTTTCTGATGCCCTAGGTAACTGAAAATTCTGGTTTCTGATCCTCTGAGTAGCTAGAAACTCAGGGTTTTTATTTTCTGGGTTATTAGAAATGCCTGGGTTCTGATTTTATGTGTAAATTAAAACCCCTGGTTTCAATTCTATGTGTAAGCGAAATAGCCCTTTTCTGGAACATAAGAGTAAGGTAAATGAGCTCTTTTTTTTAACCCTATTGGTAGTGAGATCATAGTCTTCTTGAAACATATGGGTTATTTAGTGTGTAAATACAGTATAAATACTGGAGCTTAAGCTCAGGGTAGGGGGATCACTTCTGAGAATTCTCATTGGTGTGGATCTCGTGTGGTGGAATGGAACAATAAAGCTGGACAATTGCTTCTTCTCACTGACGGCTGGTGTATTTTTTCTATCTCCAACTGGGCTCAGAGGTAGATGTGAGTATTGGCTTCTAAGTTGAATTTTAAATGTTTTTGGGTAATAGGCTAAATTTGAGCCAACATCAATCAGTCAGTCAGTCTTTTGATTACACTATTTAAATAGCCCCCATTTAGGGCCAGCTTTTGCTTACGGCCATACCACTCTGAAAAAGCCTGATCTCCTCTGACCTCGCAAGCAAAGCAGAGTTGGGCCTGGTTAGTACTTGCTTGGGAGACTGAATGAGAATACTAGGTGCTGTAAGCTTTTTATTTGGATCAGTGTTTTCATGGCCTCTGCACAACATCCTGTTTTGGGATAAAGGTTGGACACAGGTTTGAAGGGGACCCAATCAATCAATCAATCAATCAATCAATCAATCAATAAATCAGTCAGTCAGACAGTCAGTCAGTCAGTCAGTCTTTTGATTACACTATTTAAATAGCCCCCATTTGGGGTCAGCTTTTGCTTGCGGCCATACCACTCTGAAAAAGCCTGATCTCATCTGACCTCGGAAGCAAAGCAGAGTTGGCCTTGGTTAGTACTTGGTTGGGAGACTGAATGGGAATACTAGGTGCTGTAAGCTTTTTATTTGGATCAGTGTTTTCATGGCCTCTGCACAACATCCTGTTTTGGGATAAAGGTTGGACACAGGTTTGAAGGGGACCCAATCAATCAATCAGTCAGTCAGTCACTCAGTCAGTCACTCAGTCAGTCACTCAGTCAGTCACTCAGTCTTTTGATTACACTATTTAAATAGCCCCCATTTGGGGTCAGCTTTCGCTTACGGCCATACCACTCTGAAAAAGCCCGATCTCATCTGACCTCGGAAGCAAAGCAGAGTTGGGCCTGGTTAGTACTTGGTTGGGAGACTGAATGGGAATACTAGGTGCTGTAAGCTTTTTATTTGGATCAGTGTTTTCATGGCCTCTGCACAACATCCTGTTTTGGGATAAAGGTTGGACACAGGTTTGAAGGGGACCCAATCAATCAATCAATCAGTCAGTCAGTCAGTCAGTCAGTCTTTTGATTACACTATTTAAATAGCCCCCATTTGGGGTCAGCTTTTGCTTACGGCCATACCACTCTGAAAAAGCCTGACCTCGTCTGACCTCGGAAGCAAAGCAGAGTTGGGCCTGGTTAGTACTTGGTTGGGAGACTGAATGGGAATACTAGGTGCTGTAAGCTTTTTATTTGGATCAGTGTTTTCATGGCCTCTGCACAACATCCTGTTTTGGGATAAAGGTTGGACACAGGTTTGAAGGGGACCCAATCAATCAATCAATCAGTCAGTCAGTCAGTCAGTCAGTCTTTTGATTACACTATTTAAATAGCCCACATTTGGGGTCAGCTTTCGCTTACGGCCATACCACTCTGAAAAAGCCTGATCTCATCTGACCTCGGAAGCAGAGCAGAGTTGGGCCTGGTTAGTACTTGTTTGGGAGACTGAATGGGAATACTAGGTGCTGTAAGCTTTTTATTTGGATCAGTGTTTTCATGGCCTCTGCACAACATCCTGTTTTGGGATAAAGGTTGGACACAGGTTTGAAGGGGACCCATTCAATCAATCAATCAGTCAGTCAGTCAGTCAGTCAGTCAGTCTTTTGATTACACTATTTAAATAGCCCCCATTTGGGGTCAGCTTTCGCTTACGGCCATACCACTCTGAAAAAGCCTGATCTCATCTGACCTCGGAAACAAAGCAGAGTTGGGCCTGGTTAGTACTCGGTTGGGAGACTGAATGGGAATACTAGGTGCTGTAAGCTTTTTATTTGGATCAGTGTTTTCATGGCCTCTGCACAACATCCTGTTTTGGGATAAAGGTTGGACACAGGTTTGAAGAGGACCCAATCAATCAATCAGTCAGTCACTCAGTCAGTCTTTTGATTACACTATTTAAATAGGCCCCATTTGGGGTCAGCTTTCGCTTACGGCCATACCACTCTGACAAAGCCCGATCTCATCTGACCTCGGAAGCAAAGCAGAGTTGGGCCTGGTTTGTACTTGGTTGGGAGACTGAATGGGAATACTAGGTGCTGTAAGCGTTTTATTTGGATCAGTATTTTCATGGCCTGTGCACAACATCCTGTTTTGGGATAAAGGTTGGACACAGGTTTGAAGGGGACCCAATCAATCAATCAGTCAGTCAGTCAGTCAGTCTTTTGATTACACTATTTAAATAGGCCCCATTTGGGGTCAGCTTTCGCTTACGGCCATACCACTCTGATAAAGCCCGATCTCATCTGACCTCGGAAGCAAAGCAGAGTTGGGCCTGGTTAGTACTTGGTTGGGAGACTGAATGGGAATACTAGGTGCTGTAAGCTTTTTATTTGGATCAGTGTTTTCATGGCCTCTGCACAACATCCTGTTTTGGGATAAAGGTTGGACACAGGTTTGAAGGGGACCCAATCAATCAATCAATCAATCAATCAATCAATAAATCAGTCAGTCAGACAGTCAGTCAGTCAGTCAGTCTTTTGATTACACTATTTAAATAGCCCCCATTTGAGGCCAGCTTTTGCTTGCGGCCATACCACTCTGAAAAAGCCTGATCTCATCTGACCTCGGAAGCAAAGCAGAGTTGGCCTTGGTTAGTACTTGGTTGGGAGACTGAATGGGAATACTAGGTGCTGTAAGCTTTTTATTTGGATCAGTGTTTTCATGGCCTCTGCACAACATCCTGTTTTGGGATAAAGGTTGGACACAGGTTTGAAGGGGACCCAATCAATCAATCAGTCAGTCAGTCAGTCACTCAGTCAGTCACTCAGTCAGTCACTCAGTCTTTTGATTACATTATTTAAATAGCCCCCATTTGGGGTCAGGCTTCGTTTACGGCCATACCACTCTGAAATAGCCTGATCTCGTCTGACCTCGGAAGCAAAGCAGAGTTGGGCCTGGTTAGTACTTGGTTGGGAGACTGAATGGGAATACTAGGTGCTGTAAGCTTTTTATTTGGATCAGTATTTTCATGGCCTCTGCACAACATCCTGTTTTGGGATAAAGGTTGGACACAGGTTTGAAGGGGACCCAATCAATCAATCAATCAGTCAGTCAGTCAGTCAGTCAGTCTTTTGATTACACTATTTAAATAGCCCCCATTTGGGGTCAGCTTTTGCTTACGGCCATACCACTCTGAAAAAGCCTGAGCTCGTCTGACCTCGGAAGCAAAGCAGAGTTGGGCCTGGTTAGTACTTGGTTGGGAGACTGAATGGGAATACTAGGTGCTGTAAGCTTTTTATTTGGATCAGTGTTTTCATGGCCTCTGCACAACATCCTGTTTTGGGATAAAGGTTGGACACAGGTTTGAAGGGGACCCATTCAATCAATCAATCAGTCAGTCAGTCAGTCAGTCAGTCAGTCTTTTGATTACACTATTTAAATAGCCCCCATTTGGGGTCAGCTTTCGCTTACGGCCATACCACTCTGAAAAAGCCTGATCTCATCTGACCTCGGAAGCAAAGCAGAGTTGGGCCTGGTTGGTACTTGGTTGGGAGACTGAATGGGAATACTAGGTGCTGTAAGCTTTTTATTTGGATCAGTGTTTTCATGGCCTCTGCACAACATCCTGTTTTGGGATAAAGGTTGGACACAGGTTTGAAGAGGACCCAATCAATCAATAAGTCAGTCACTCAGTCAGTCTTTTGATTACACTATTTAAATAGGCCCCATTTGGGGTCAGCTTTCGCTTACGGCCATACCACTCTGACAAAGCCCGATCTCATCTGACCTCGGAAGCAAAGCAGAGTTGGGCCTGGTTTGTACTTGGTTGGGAGACTGAATGGGAATACTAGGTGCTGTAAGCGTTTTATTTGGATCAGTATTTTCATGGCCTGTGCACAACATCCTGTTTTGGGATAAAGGTTGGACACAGGTTTGAAGGGGACCCAATCAATCAATCAGTCAGTCACTCAGTCAGTCTTTTGATTACACTATTTAAATAGGCCCCATTTGGGGTCAGCTTTCGCTTACGGCCATACCACTCTGATAAAGCCCGATCTCATCTGACCTCGGAAGCAAAGCAGAGTTGGGCCTGGTTAGTACTTGGTTGGGAGACTGAATGGGAATACTAGGTGCTGTAAGCTTTTTATTTGGATCAGTGTTTTCATGGCCTCTGCACAACATCCTGTTTTGGGGTAAAGGTTGGACACAGGTTTGAAGGGGACCCA
>NW_026521089.1:2319145-2334145 GCF_001660625.3 Ictalurus punctatus
ACTTGGTTGGGAGACTGAATGGGAATACTAGGTGCTGTAAGCTTTTTATTTGGATCAGTGTTTTCATGGCCTCTGCACAACATCCTGTTTTGGGATAAAGGTTGGACACAGGTTTGAAGGGGACCCAATCAAACAATCAATCAATCAGTCAGTCAGTCAGTCAGTCAGTCAGTCTTTTGATTACACTATTTAAATAGCCCCCATTTGGGGTCAGCTTTCGCTTACGGCCATACCACTCTGAAAAAGCCCGATCTCATCTGACCTCAGAAGCAAAGCAGAGTTGGGCCTGGTTAGTACTTGGTTGGGAGACTGAATGGGAATACTAGGTGCTGTAAGCTTTTTATTTGGATCAGTGTTTTTATGGCCTCTGCACAACATCCTGTTTTGGGATAAAGGTTGGACACAGGTTTGAAGGGGACCCAATCAATCAATCAATCAGTCAGTCAGTCAGTCAGTCAGTCAGTCTTTTGATTACACTATTTAAATAGCCCCCATTTGGGGTCAGCTTTCGCTTACGGCCATACCACTCTGAAAAAGCCTTATCTCATCTGACCTCGGAAGCAAAGCAGAGTTGGACCTGGTTAGTACTTGGTTGGGAGACTGAATGGGAATACTAGGTGCTGTAAGCTTTTTATTTGGATCAGTGTTTTCATGGCCTCTGCACAACATCCTGTTTTGGGATAAAGGTTGGACACAGGTTTGAAGGGGACCCAATCAATCAATCAATCAGTCAGTCAGTCAGTCTTTTGATTACACTATTTAAATAGCCCCCATTTGGGGTCAGCTTTCGCTTACGGCCATACCACTGTTGTGGATAAAAATGACATGAAATAAACACGAGGGAGATTGAGTATGAGTAAAAATGTAATTTTATTGGTAATTCACAGGACGGGTGGGTGCGTAGTCTGGAGGAGAGTAAAAGGGGGAGGAAAATGGGGTGTGGGTCCCAGAATCTGCAGGTCCCGACAAATACAAAACGTACGGCGGTAGTAGTAGTAATGAATGATTAGGGAAACTCAGTTAATCACACTTATAATCGATGTAGGGTATAATCAAAGTAGTTAGATTCAAAATGATATATATATATATATATATAAAAGGAGAAGTAAGTTAAGGGTTAAGAGTCATAACGAGGTACATCTACGCTTAATTAAAGTATTGTATGAGGCTTCATAGCCTCAGAGGGGGGAAATGTTGTGGATAAAAATGACATGAAATAAACACGAGGGTGATTGAGTATGAGTAAAAATGTAATTTTATTGGTAAATGACAGGACGGGTGGGTGCGTAGTCTGGAGGAGAGTAAGAGGGGGAGGAAAATGGGGTGCGTCCTGGGGACATGGGGAAATCAGGGTGGGTGAAGTGAGCGGACCACTGAGAGTCGGGCGGACTGGTGGGTGAGAAGAGGGACGGATGGTCGGGGCCCGGATCGGAGAAGACAACATCATCATCCTCGGATTGGAAGCTGGAGGGGGGTTCTGGGTCTGACTTGGTAGAAGCGTCAACACGCACGTTCGTGGGGCAGATTCTGTACCGAAGAAGAGGGGGGAACCTTGGATCTCCATTCTGGGGGGGGTTGCTGCGAAGATAGTTAAGTAGCATCATGATATCAGCAGTGAGATGCACAAGCTGGTAATGAGTATCCAGATCCAGGTCCAAACCCTGATCCAGGTCCAGTAACGGAGAGAGAGGGGACTGACGACGGGCACCGGCACCTAGACACATAGAAGCGGGATTAGGCGGATTGGAATTACGAGCAATTTAAGAGCAGTAATGGGAAAAAAGTCAAAAAGAAGTGTACGAGCTGAGGAGTGCTAAAAACACACACCCACACACACACTCGTACAGTCAAGACACAACATACATACACACACACTCTCTCTTCCTCATACACACACATGAATAACTTTAATAATATCTTATAGTAATAGAGAAACTCTATAAAAAACAGAATAGTAGGATATGCAGGACAGTAGAACTGTAATGATATTAAGAAGTTGGAAGTACAGTAAACCGCTTTTCAAGTAGTATAAATATATATAAAATAAGAAATATAGTGCAAATATGAAAATAAATTATAAATGAGAAGTACGGGAAAAAAAGGAAAATATAACTTACTCATGATTCAGATGGTGAAGATTCTCGTCTCGCAAGGAAAGCCTTAATTTTTAGAGAACCATGAAGAAAGCCAGTTATAAGGGTGGCTGCCCCCCCCCTCGAGATAACGATAAGACCAAGGTCCCTCCCGGTTGTTTAGTCGTCTTGCTTACGTCATTTTTACTACCTAGGGAAATGGGAATCATGGTTTCTGAAGACCTGGGTAAGGGAGAACCCTGGTTTTTGAAGACCTAGGTAAAAGAGAACCCTGGTTTTTGAAAACCTAGGTAAATAGAGACACTGGGTTTTTGTTTCCTGGGTTGTTGGAAATGCCTGAGGTCTGATTTTATGTGTAAAGTAAAACCCCGGGTTTCAAATCTATGGGTAAGTGAAATAGGCCTTTTCTGGAAACCTATGGGTTATCTAGTGTGTAAATACAGTATAAATACTGGAGCTTAGGCTCAGGGTATGGGGGATCACTTCTGAGAATTCTCATCGGTGTGGATCTCGTGTGGTGGAATGGAACAATAAAGCTGGACCCTTGCTTCTTCTCACTCACGGCTGGTGTATTTTTTCTATCTCCAACTGGGCTCAGAGGTAGATGTGAGTATTGGCTTCTAAGTTGAGTTTTAAATGTTTTTGGGTAATAGGCTAAATTCGAGCCAACATTTGGCACCCCAGATGGGACTGGGCTAAGATCTATATGTCTGGAATCTCTCCCGTGGGACTTCGCTCTCTAAGCAACAGACAGGCCGTATAGGAAAAGGCATTGCAGACGCCTGTTATTTCAAAGCTCTGTTTTAGTGGTCTGTTGTTACGATTGAGAAGCCCCGGGGTGGGAAGAAAGACTACGTGGGTCTCCAAAAGAACCTGGAGTGAGTGAGAAGAGGTAAGAGAAGTATAGATTATAGAATGTACTTTTTTAATTGTAATAAAGAAATGGTATATGTGTTGTGTGAGTGAAAGTCCTGCAATACCGCTGGAGGAGGTAGAAAAAAGGTAGAAAAAAGAGAAATAGAGAAATACTCCAGGGCTGGGATAGAAAGCAGGTGAAAAATGAGGCCTCAGACCCCAGATACCGGCTACTAGACTTGACTAGCAGTCTAGTGGTGGCTGCATTGGTGGGGACCCCTAATACCGCTGGAAAAGGATTAGATAAAAGATAGATAGATTAGATTCCAGGGCTGGATAGAGAGGGGAATAAATCCTGGGCCCAGGTCCGGGTCGTGCAATACAGCATGCCCGGTGTATGAATGGAATATGTACTAACAAATGTGTGTGGTGTGCTTATAATGTATGTGCTTATAATATGAGTGCGGTGTGAGAGCGTGTAAGTTTTGGAGACAGGGAAAATGTATTTATTAGTGCTCTGAACATGAGCTCCATACCTGTATTGGATAAGTGGGATAAGATTTAGAGAAAAGAAAATTTTTTCCTTTGGAGAAAGTTGGATTTAATTTGTATGACTGTAAGCTTCATGCATACGGAGCTGGTTTGGAGGTGTTTTATACTTTGAAAACTTCATGTAGTAAAATAAGTGTAATAATGTGGAATACAATGTGTGTATGTGAGCTTGCCTGCGTTGTTGATAGAAAGGGGGGGTGTATGTGTGTGTGTTCCTGTCCGTTCTTATCTGTGCGTCTGTGTGGAAGGACAAGGAAAAAAAAAAAAAAAAAAAAGGGGAAAAAGGTAAGACAATTCGGTGTGTGTGTGTTCTTCAGAGTGGGCTGGGTAATGCGGAGCATTGTGAGATATCGCGGACTTTGAATATTTCAAATCCTGTACATACGTTCGGTGAGTCGCTAGACTGTGTGTGTTATATAATTAATTTAATATCCATAACTGCTGTATAAGTGGAAAAAAATAAAAATAAAAAATGATATTAATATATAAGTATATATATATATATATAAATATATGCATATTTTAGAGCATGCACGCCAATGGTACATATTTTAGACATCTGTACGACTGCCCATTGGGTAAATAGGAATTACTAGACCTGTAATATATAACAACATATTCCCAGATTGTGTGATCCAGGAACAGGAAAACTGAAGGTGGGAGAAAAGTGTATATTGTCGGGCCATTATTGAGAAATGAGTGAGTTAGTCCATTTGGACCCTTTATTTTTATGCTATAAATTACGAATGTGATGTCTAGGTAAAAGCCCCAAAAATGAGAATAATAATATATTGTTTTTGCGGAAGCTGCCACAAGGCCGAGACGGGGGAGGAGGTTCCTAACTCAGGACGGAGAAAGTAGGCGGCTGCGGCATCCACAGGGACACAATGGAGCCCGCGTGAAAGAGATACAAAACGATGCAGGAGTAAGTGAAATTTTGTCCTGGTTAAAACGGGGGGCTCAAAAAGACGGTGCGGGGATATGGCGCAGTGTGGAAGGGTTGTGTATAGCCCCAGTCAGCCTCCTCCCATGCTTGATCAAAGACGCCCATGGCGTGGATCATGTCAATAAGACTGAAATGATCCGGAAAATCCGTCAGGAATGGTGGTCCCCTCAGCTGGCCTCACAGGTGAACCAAATGGTAAATGTATGTGCTGTGTGCATCAACCACAACGTGCGAAAGAACCTCACCACCCCCTTAGGACATATTCCCCCGCCGACGGGACCGTTTCGGCATCTAATGATGACTCATATAGATATGGGAGCGGAGTTACAGGTGGATGGGAAACGCTTCCTTCTGGTAATAGTGGACCGCTTCAGCCGGTGGGTGGAGGCGACTGCTACTTCTGGGGAAGATGGGGAGTCCGCTAAATTTTTATGTTGTGAAGTCATACCTCGATTCGGTATCCCTGATTTTTTGAGTTCAGACAATGGCAATGGCAAGAATGTTACATCGGCCTTGAAGATTGATCATAAGCTAGGATGTGTATATCTTCCTGAGTCCCAAAGCACGATGGATCCAGGGTACCGCACCCTAACTAATAAATTGGCAAAAATATGCGATGAATCACACCTAAACTGGGTCCAAGCCTTACCACTGGCATTGATGAAGATACGATCACAAATCAATCGTATGACGCACTTGACTCCTCATGAAATGCTCACTGGGCGCCCAATGCCTATGGCGTACACCAAAGGTCCATACATAGAGCCGTCTGAGGCTCAATTGGAGGGCGAAATGCAGGATTATATGCGAATCCTCACTCGAATTCACAGACAGTTATATTCACAGGTTAGAGAAGCAATCCGTGGTGGGGACAGGGTAAGGGAGGATGTACGTTTATTAGCACCCGGGGATAAAATACACATTCGTATGTTTAAGAGGAAAAGCCCCCTCGGGGCACGTCGGGAAGGACCCTTCACTGTGGTCGCTGTAACAGCCTCGGCTGTGAGAGTTGAAGAGAGAGAGCATTGGTACCACCTGAACCAGTGCATCTGGGCCGGAGCAGGTACGGGACGGGGAGGACCAACAACCCCGGGCCCTGCCACTACAGGCAGGCAGCCCATGGAGGCGGAGGTGTTAACCGACAGCGACTCGGATACCTCATTTATGGGTCCGGCCTACGGCACTCGAGCCCAGGCTAAACGACAGGCTGTTGACAGGTTGGATAGACCGGCCCAGTCGGATGCCGGTAGCTCTACAGGCTCTTCGTTCCTCTCCTCTCCATACGATGATATTGACCCTGTTACCTCCCCCCGAGCTGAAGCGGGAGACGTAGCTGCCGTCCCGCTGGTAACCCCACCAGAGGCAGAATTGTTATCAACACTCGCCACTCTCTGGCAATCTGATAACCTTGATGACCCCATGCCTATGAGTACTGTTGATTTGGATATACTGCAGGACCTTGAGGTACAGTTAAGAACACCCCCCCGTCCCCGTGCCCCCTGAGCTCCGGTCTCCGCAGGGATCTTTACACACTCCCCTACCATTGGGTCGAGAGAACACTGGTTCAGTAGAGTAGCTGGGGTGGGGGCGCCTTATACCACAGGGCTAAAGAGTTCCTGTTTAGACCAGAGGGTGATGTTCGGAGGAACACACCGTCATTGTATAATTACTGATCATAATCTAGACTGCGTACAGTCCTATATATAGAGTGTGACGGGTCAATAGCTTGCGTACCTTTAACGGTAATTGGAAGTCGGTATGATTCCATGTTTGTAAACTGAATGGGAACGTTATCTAAACCACCGAGCGCGCGAGAGAGGGAGAGAGCGCGTGCGAGAGATTTCTGTTTTTACCCCTTTTTTCCATGTCTTGATGTTAACAGTCCGAAGAGAACTTTAATAATAGTTTATGTGGTGTGTATTGTGCCACTTAGTTTCTTCTGCAGAGGCATCTTTTCCTGACTAATGATAAAATTGACATGTGAACCTGTTCGTTTTGAGTGATATTAATAAAAAAAAAAAACCCTGAAAAGTAAAACCGACCCAAGGTAACAGTCTCAGGCTGATCACAATGTGGTCCGTATCAGGGAGGTCACATCCTCCCTGTTGAGATAATGTTGAGCCTAAACATTTGGTATTAGAGAGCAGTCTACCTTCATGAACTGACTCGCTAACAAGAACTGGAGTAACCATAATTAATTTGTATCGGTGATTCCTATATGGGTACGTGTCTATACAATATCTTAAGCAGTGTAAGTGCGAATTCTTCTGGCGAATTCTATTCTCTGAATAATTTCTGCATATTTTCTCTTTAAATGCTGTGTATATGTCCAATGATAAGTAATTAGTAAGATCAGATGGCAGTAGTAGTCTGCACATTTTAAATTTTTATAATGTGTTGTACGCCTGTTACAGATGTGATATCTGGATCAGTAACATTAGAATAAGGTGATGATTTGATTACTTACTTTTGCAGACATGTTGTGCTGATATGAGGTAGTTTAATTACGGTCCCTTTACAATAGTGTAGTTTGAAGTGTTTTTTCCTGAACCGTAGATTGGTAAATAGAGTAGTTACGCAAATATATATGTGTGGGTGTGTATATATATACATATGTGCTATACGGTGTGCTATGGATATGTCATACAAAGTATACGAGTTACAATATTTAAATAATACAAAGCAGTGGTCACAAACTCGAGAACCTGTGAAGTGAATTGAATTGATAATATGTTATACATAGCTGAAAACTGATAAAAACTGAGAGTTGTGAACTGGATGCAGGTGTGGTATTTTTATGTGTGTGTGGTCTGGGAATTGCGGTCCATGGCAGCCAGCCATGTTTGTGGGCCGCAGTGAAGGATGGGAAATGTGGTTTGTGATATGAGTAGATTTAACACTACCTTAATATGGTCAAATACAGTTTAAATGAAATGGATAAAATTATAGGGCGAATCTTATGCTTCTTACAATTGTGCGTTCAGCCAGGGTAACGTGGTGGTAAATTGCTCACAGATGATTAACTTAGTCTAAAATAAAATTTAATACATATTCACATTCCTCCAAAGTGAGCAACATTTAAATGTCATGTATGAAGGATCTGAGTGATATTTTGAGTACAGTATGTTGATACAGTTATAAATTAATAAGAAACAAAATGCATGTACATGCATGTATACCATTTAGACTACAGACTAGTGCTGTACACATAGAACCAAATTCACTAGGTTGTTTTGAATGTAAATTAGTGGGATAAAAGTGGCTAGAGGACTGTAAATGCATATCTAGATCTCAACCTCATTTACTCTATCTTAGTTCTATCTTATTGGGATTATCACTCGTTAGCACAGATGGAATATTAATATGTTCGGGTAGTGTGCACCACAAATTTTCAGACTAAAGGAATTTTGTTTTCCTTTCTCAATATCTTTCTGGTAAATGAAAAACAGGAAGGGATAAGAATGTATCCTTGTCAATTGGGTTTGTACTTTTAAAAATAAATGGACTAGAACTATTTTACAGGGATAACTATACATGAGAGTGGAAAACCCCTTTAAGAGAGGTGTTATTCGTTTGATTAGAGCAGTGGAGATTACTTTAGTAAATTTTTTAAATGATTCGATAGACCAACATTATTTAATCTCTGCAGCAATATTTCCTGATTCACTGTGTTGAGAGCCTCTTCTAAATCAACAGACAGGGAAGTGCAGAGGGAACCGTGACATTGTTTTAAGACTTTCAAAACAACAGTTGTGCTGATATGTTTGTATGACCTTAGACTTCTTGCAGACTGATAACATGTGAACGGTTTACTGAAAAAAGCTTTCTACAAGGGACATAGGCGAAGAGGCTGTGTTATTGGATTGTAATGATCTAATATAGTTGGATGTCCCCGATTTAATGTAATAAATAAATAAGAAAACTGATTTCCAAATTTCTGGTATAACCCCATTGTCTAATGAAAGATTAAAATGATAAATTAAAAGAGATGAAATAATAGTTTAGAAATACAGACTCCACACAATCAGGGCCTTGTGATGTGTTTATATCGAACTTGAGTGATCTGTAAACATCACAAGTCTTAACACGTTAAAAACCGAACTCCTCATATTGAATTGTTTTTAATAGCTTCCTGCGTTATTAAAATCAGGGTATAGTAAATCACGATAAATATTCACTGTTTTAAGGACCAGATCTGATGCATAAATTGGACATTTAATGATGGGTTTTGCAGTTGTGTGTTCCCAGTTGTCTGTCTCCAGTTTCCAAGTACTATTGCCCTGTAAACAATATCTTGAAAGGACATGCCCACTTAGTCTAGCATTATTACAGCAAGCTGTGATAACAAAAGCGATAAGTTTTGCGATACAACCAACCCACCCAGTAACCATTATTTATAGTATGATATATATATATATCTAGAATATATATATATATAAGATGTTCCAATTGTAACCTATAACTGTAATTCCATTCCACATGATATTATTATGGATCAGCGCTTTTTCCAAATGACTGCATGTGAGAGCTCAAGGCCATTATTCCTCTTAACAATTCCTAGATTAGTAGGACACCTGGCGCTGCGAGCTGGAAGCGTCTCCTTCGCGGGGCTGTGGGCTCCCCTGCGGTGTACTCCTCTGTGGTCATAGACTCCCTTGCACGCTCCCAAGGCCGTCAGGGCATGATTGGGGTCATCCTCCGCCCCATAAAAGCACAACAAATGTTCCTGGACGTTATCAAGTATGGTCTGCAGTGGATCACTGATTGCTCACTGAAGGACAACATCCTGAGATCCGGGTGTTCTTTGGACAAGCCTGACATTGAATGAACTTATGCTTTGCACCTGAACTATGGCTGACAAACAATAACAAAGACTGTGTCTCACGTGTGGCTGGAAAAGGGGGGTGCTGCTGGGGGGGGTCCTGGCTCAGGGGAATGGGGCGCTTACAGGGCTGAAATTTATGTATTGAAAACAATGGATTTGGTGGCACAAGGATTGCCAGGCTGGAGATGCCCTCTTAGTGCAGATCATTGGGAAAAATTGCTCTCTCACACATCGATCTTACGTTTATCACACCAGGTCATTTCTATTTTGAAAGAACATGATATGGGGATATGGGGTTAATCGATGTGCCACCCGAACTAAAATTCTTAAACCTGTTAGTGTGCCTAACTCACCAACTGTAAGTGTTGTAGTGGTGTCATTAATTCTGTGGAGCCAGTCACTGAGAACACTCACGATTGCCCAGCCGAAATTTGTATTTCGTTGAGCTTAAAAGTTTTGGGTCTGAAATTTCACAAACATTATGAACACCCTGTTCTGCCCAATTGGCTGAATAGAAGTCTATCACTAAAGAATGCAACCTAGTTAAGGGTAGAATTGTTAAAATATATATATATATATAATAAAAAAATAAATAAAAAATAATATAAATACTGACGTTTAGGCCCATGGATTGTGTCGTCTGTTTGGAGTTGTTTGAATGCAATGAGGTTCTAGGAAACAATTGGAACGGCACTTATCGAACAAATAGTTTAATTGAATGGGAAGAATTGAATTGAAAAAATGGGAAGGTAGAGGAATGATCTCTGTACTTGCAGGCAACGGTGGAGGATCACCTGAAGTGTGCTCAAAATTATTTATTTTTTTCCTTGACCAGGGATAGGTCTGGCACACCCTGATTTGTGTTTGATGTAATTTGTGCTGATACTAAACGTAGTTCGGTAGATGCTCTACCTCTTGCACTAATGACCTATCACATGCAGACTAACAGCAATATGTATCTAACACCGCATGAAATGCTTATGGGTCGACCCATGTCTGTGTCTGTTCCTTATGATGGACGGCCGCTGGAGTAATTGCAGATGAATCAAAAACATATATAAGACCACTAACTATTATGTATGGAGCTATATATTCACAGGAACACAGCTAAGTGCAGTGTTATCAGTGTTATGTGTGAGGCGTCACCGCCTCAACGGGGGGAGGTGTTCGGAGGTGTTCACCAGGAGGTGGGAGTCCCGGAGCCGCGAGAGAAGGCTGACTACAGGGCAGCAGCGGACTAGAACATGCAACCCCTGGAGGATGCTCAATCCTCCAATGACGAGATTGTGGGGAACACGTGAAGGTCCGGTACGAAGCGTCAACAGGGGGTCTGCTCTGTGGCAGACAGGATGAGAAGATGTGAAGATCCATACCCTGGGTGTACGTGCTAGCCTAACCTCTCCCCAAAGGGTGGCTCTCTACAGTACGTAAAGTGCTTGAGCTGAAGACAACCAGCATATAGAGAGATACAGATACTGCATACAACAGACTGTCAAGTATTGTTATAAAATGTTATAAAATGTTTGTGATGTGACGCAATCAGGCACAGAAAAGTATAATGGTGCTGCCGAGCACATAGTGCTGGCAGGGTGGGAATTTTTCCCTCGTAGGAGGTTTTTTCGCCCACCCCTGACTGCAAAAGACTGGGGTTTGGTTTTTGAAGGGAAGCAAGAATCTGCAGGTCCCGACAAATACAAAACGTACGGCGGTAGTAGTAGTAATGAATGATTAGGGAAACTCAGTTAATCACACTTATAATCGATGTAGGGTATAATCAAAGTAGTTAGATTCAAAATGATATATATATATATATAAAAGGAGAAGTAAGTTAAGGGTTAAGAGTTATAACGAGGTACATCTACGCTTAATTAAAGTATTGTATGAGGCTTCATAGCCTCAGAGGGGGGAAATGTTGTGGATAAAAATGACATGAAATAAACACGAGGGAGATTGAGTATGAGTAAAAATGTAATTTTATTGGTAATTCACAGGACGGGTGGGTGCGTAGTCTGGAGGAGAGTAAGAGGGGGAGGAAAATGGGGTGCGTCCTGGGGACATGGGGAAATCAGGGTGGGTGAAGTGAGCGGACCACTGAGAGTCGGGCGGACTGGTGGGTGAGAAGAGGGACGGATGGTCGGGGCCCGGATCGGAGAAGACAACATCATCATCCTTGGATTGGAAGCTGGAGGGGGGTTCTGGGTCTGACTGGGTAGAAGCGTCAACACGCACGTTCGTGGGGCAGATTCTGTACCGAAGAAGAGGGGGGAACCTTGGATCTCCATTCTGAGGGGGGTTGCTGCGAAGATAGTTAAGTAGCATCATGATATCAGCAGTGAGATGCACAAGCTGGTAATGAGTATCCAGATCCAGGTCCAAACCCTGATCCAGGTCCAGTAACGGAGAGAGAGGGGACTGACGACGGGCACCGGCACCTAGACACATAGAAGCGGGATTAGGCGGATTGGAATTACGAGCAATTTAAGAGCAGTAATGGGAAAAAAGTCAAAAAGAAGTGTACGAGCTGAGGAGTGCTAAAAACACACACCCACACACACACTCGTACAGTCAAGACACAACATACATACACACACACTCTCTCTTCCTCATACACACACATGAATAACTTTAATAATATCTTATAGTAATAGAGAAACTCTATAAAAAACAGAATAGTAGGATATGCAGGACAGTAGAACTGTAATGATATTAAGAAGTTGGAAGTACAGTAAACCGCTTTTCAAGTAGTATAAATATATATAAAATAAGAAATATAGTGCAAATATGAAAATAAATTATAAATGAGAAGTACGGGAAAAAAAGGAAAATATAACTTACTCATGATTCAGATGGTGAAGATTCTCGTCTCGCAAGGAAAGCCTTAATTTTTAGAGAACCATGAAGAAAGCCAGTTATAAGGGTGGCTGCCCCCCCCCCCCTCGAGATAACGATAAGACCAAGGTCCCTCCCGGTTGTTTAGTCATCTTGCTTACGTCATTTTTACTACCTAGGGAAATGGGAATCATGGTTTCTGAAGACCTGGGTAAGGGAGAACCCTGGTTTTTGAAGACCTAGGTAAAAGAGAACCCTGGTTTTTGAAAACCTAGGTAAATAGAGACACTGGGTTTTTGTTTCCTGGGTTGTTGGAAATGCCTGAGTTCTGATTTTATGTGTAAAGTAAAACCCCGGGTTTCAAATCTATGGGTAAGTGAAATAGGCCTTTTCTGGAAACCTATGGGTTATCTAGTGTGTAAATACAGTATAAATACTGGAGCTTAGGCTCAGGGTATGGGGGATCACTTCTGAGAATTCTCATCGGTGTGGATCTCGTGTGGTGGAATGGAACAATAAAGCTGGACCCTTGCTTCTTCTCACCCACGGCTGGTGTATTTTTTCTATCTCCAACTGGGCTCAGAGGTAGATGTGAGTATTGGCTTCTAAGTTGAGTTTTAAATGTTTTTGGGCAATAGGCTAAATTCGAGCCAACACCACTCTGAAAAAGCCCGATCTCATCTGACCTCGGAAGCAAAGCAGAGTTGGGCGTGGTTAGTACTTGGTTGGGAGACTGAATGGGAATACTAGGTGCTGTAAGCTTTTTATTTGGATCAGTGTTTTCATGGCCTCTGCACAACATCCTGTTTTGGGATAAAGGTTGGACACAGGTTTGAAGGGGACCCAATCAATCAATCAATCAGTCAGTCAGTCAGTCAGTCAGTCTTTTGATTACACTATTTAAATAGCCCCCATTTGGGGTCAGCTTTCGCTTACGGCCATACCACTCTGACAAAGCCCGATCTCATCTGACCTCGGAAGCAAAGCAGAGTTGGGCCTGGTTAGTACTTGGTTGGGAGACTGAATGGGAATACTAGGTGCTGTAAGCTTTTTATTTGGATCAGTGTTTTCATGGCCTCTGCACAACATCCTGTTTTGGGATAAAGGTTGGACACAGGTTTGAAGGGGACCCAATCAATCAATCAATCAATCAATCAGTCAGTCAGTCAGTCAGTCAGTCAGTCAGTCAGGCTTTTGATTACACTATTTAAATAGCCCCTATTTGGGGTCAGCTTTCGCTTACGTTCATACCACTCTGAAAAAGCCTGATCTCATCTGACCTCGGAAGCAAAGCAGAGTTGGGTCTGGTTAGTACTTGGTTGGGAGACTGAATGGGAATACTAGGTGCTGTAAGCTTTTTATTTGGATCAGTGTTTTCATGGCCTCTGCACAACATCCTGTTTTGGGATAAAGGTTGGACACAGGTTTGAAGGGGACCCAATCAATCAATCAATCAATCAATCAATCAGTCAGTCAGTCAGTCAGTCTTTTGATTACACTATTTAAATAGCCCCCATTTGGGGTCAGCTTTCGCTTACGGCCATACCACTCTGAAAAAGCCTGATCTCATCTGACCTCGGAAGCAAAGCAGAGTTGGGCCTGGTTAGTACTTGGTTGGGAGACTGAATGGGAATACTAGGTGCTGTAAGCTTTTTATTTGGATCAGTGTTTTCATGGCCTCTGCACAACATCCTGTTTTGGGATAAAGGTTGGACACAGGTTTGAAGGGGACCCAATCAATCAATCAGTCAGTCAGTCAGTCAGTCTTTTGATTACACTATTTAAATAGGCCCCATTTGGGGTCAGCCTTCGCTTACGGCCATACCACTCTGACAAAGCCCGATCTCATCTGACCTCGGAAGCAAAGCAGAGTTGGTCCTGGTTAGTACTTGGTTGGGAGACTGAATGGGAATACTAGGTGCTGTAAGCTTTTTATTTGGATCAGTGTTTTCATGGCCTCTGCACAACATCCTGTGTTGGGATAAAGGTTGGACACAGGTTTGAAGGGGACCCAATCAATCAATCAATCAATCAGTCAGTCAGTCAGTCAGTCAGTCAGTCAGTCTTTTGATTACACTATTTAAATAGCCCCCATTTGGGGTCAGCTTTCGCTTACGGCCATACCACTCTGAAAAAGCCTCATCTCATCTGACCTCGGAAGCAAAGCAGAGTTGGGCCTGGTTAGTACTTGGTTGGGAGACTGAATGGGAATACTAGGTGCTGTAAGCTTTTTATTTGGATCAGTGTTTTCATGGCCTCTGCACAACATCCTGTTTTGGGATAAAGGTTGGACACAGGTTTGAAGGGGACCCAATCAATCAATCAGTCAGTCACTCAGTCAGTCTTTTGATTACACTATTTAAATAGGCCCCATTTGGGATCAGCTTTCGCTTACGGCCATACCACTCTGACAAAGCCCGATCTCATTTGACCTCGGAAGCAAAACAGAGTTGGGCCTGGTTAGTACTTGGTTGGGAGACTGAATGGGAATACTAGGTGCTGTAAGCTTTTTATTTGGATCAGTGTTTTCATGGCCTCTGCACAACATCCTGTTTTGGGATAAAGGTTGGACACAGGTTTGAAGGGGACCCAATCAATCAATCATTCAGTCAGTAAGTCAGTCAGTCAGTCTTTTGATTACACTATTTAAATAGCCCCCATTTGGGGTCAGCTTTCGCTTACGGCCATACCACTCTGACAAAGCCCGATCTCATCTGACCTCGGAAGCAAAGCAGAGTTGGGCCTGGTTAGTACTTGGTTGGGAGACTGAATGGGAATACTAGGTGCTGTAAGCTTTTTATTTGGATCAGTGTTTTCATGGCCTCTGCACAACATCCTGTTTTGGGATAAAGGTTGGACACAGGTTTGAAGGGGACCCAATCAATCAATCAATCAATCAA
>NW_026521089.1:2339145-2344145 GCF_001660625.3 Ictalurus punctatus
TCCAAAAGCTGACGGGATGGGGAGTAACACCCATATCAAAAATAAAAAGGAGGCAATATCCCGGTACAAGCATCGAAGACGGGACTAGATATGTAAAAACAAGGTTCCCGAAAGAGGTGACGTCGCTCCCATACAGCACCAAGCTGGAAACCGCAGAAGGACCTCAGTACTTCCGGGTAATGCACAGCCAGCAGGTGAAGACATGTCGGCTGTGTCTGAGCCCGGACCATCTGGTCAAGGACTGCCCCAGATTCACGTGCTACAAGTGCGAGGAGAGGGGACACTTCGCAAGGGACTGCAAAACGGTGAAGTGCCCGGATTGCGACAGACACCTAAACAAGTGTGAATGCTGGATGGAGAGCGAGGAGCCAAACGAGGAACAGGTGAACGGACAGAAGCAAGGAGGAGACGATGAGAGGGAACAAGAGGAGCAAGCCGGAGAAACGCGGATCGATGATGCAGCTGAAGACACGGAGCACGGTGAGCAGATGGACGAGGCCAACAGACAAAATGTACAACAGGAGCGACAGGCAGCAACCTGGACACCAATCGACATCACTGAAACCCTGGAAAACGCACTGGATGGAACAGAACAAAAAGAGGAAAGCAGGAGCCAGCAAAGTGCTGAAAATGAAAATGAGGAGGGGGAAGAAATGGACGACAAACTACTAAAAACAATAAAGAGGAGGCGATCAATAAAGGTTTTGCCAAGTTTGACAGCTGCTAGGAAAAGAGTGATTAAAAAAGACGTGTTGAAGCATGGAAACAGATATGAGTGTCTGAAGGACTTGGAGGGGATAGACTGAAACGATGGGTATGATGTACATCTTTGTTTTTTGCATGGTCTTAAGACTAGTTACTTTTAATGCGAGAGGGTTGTTAAATGTAAGCAAATTCGAAAAAGTCAAAGAAATGTGTAAACTGGAGGACGTAATTGTTTTACAAGAAACAAACTGGAGAGATGGGTTCATAAGCGAAGTGAGGAAAAGATGGAATGGAGAAATATTTTATAGTAATGGTGACGATAAATTCGGGAGGGGGGTAGCAATATTGATAAAAAATAATAGAGATATAAAATGTAAAATGATATATAAGGACATATTTGGGAAATGCATGGTGGTGGAACTAGAACAAGAAGAGAGAAAAGTGGTGGTGGTTAACGTGCATGCACCAACGGGGGAACAGGGGAAGAGGGAGTATTTTAAGTTCTTAAGAGAGTTCCTAAAAAATCAGACTAGGGTTATTATAATGGGGGATTTTAACACGGTATTTAGCAAATTGGATATGGCAGAAGGGATGGTTTTTAAAACAGACACAGGGAGAAAAGAATTAAAATTATTAATGGACGAAAACAATATGATCGACATTTGGAGGGAAAGAAATGAGAAAAAAAAAGAATACTCAAGGAGGCAGATAGTTGGGAATTTTATGTGTAAGACAAGGATTGATTTTATTTTATGCACGAGAAACACAGAAAGATTTATAGAAGGGATAAAGTACGAAGAAACAAGTTTAAGCGATCATAAGCCCCTGTTCGTACACATAGATTGGAGGGTAGTCAAAAGAGGGCCAGGGGTATGGGTTTTAAATACAGCGATTTTAAAGAATGAAGAGTATATTGAAAAAATAAAAGAGATAATGGAAAACGAAAAAGAAAACGGGATGTTCATAGAAGATAAAAGAATATGGTGGGAAAATGTAAAATATGAAGTAAAGAAATTTACAATAAAATATTGTACGCTTATACAGAAAAGGAAAAAGGATAAGAAAAGAGAAATAAGGGAACGGTGGGAGAAGGAAAAAGATATACAGAAATTGAAAGCAATAGAAGAAGAATTGCAGGAAATAGAAGAAAGTAAATATCAAGGTGCAAGGTTAAGAAGTAAAGCAAAGTATATGGTGGAGGGGGAAAAATGCACAAAATTCTTCTTCGATTTAGAAAGAAGGAAGGGAAAAGCCGAGACAATAAAAGGAATTAAACGGGAGAATGGGAAAGTAGTAGAGGAAAATGAGGAAATTCTAAAAGAAGTTAAAGTATATTACGAGAAACTATTTAGCTCAGAGGGAGTAGGAGAAAAGGAGAAGGGATTTTTATTAAATCAAATAGAAGCAAGGGTAGGAGAGGAAGAAAAAAATGAATGTGACAAAGAAATAAGGGAGGAAGAAATAGAAAAAGCCATAGCACAACTAAATAGAAAGAAAAGCCCGGGAATAGATGGATTGGGGGGTGAGTTTTATATTGTTTTTAAGGATGTTTTAACCAGCACTTTGAAAAATGTATTCGATGAGATATTTAAGAAAGGGAAAATAAACAAAAGAATGGGAATGGGAGTGGTAAAGTTGATATATAAAAGAAAAGGGGAAAGAGAAGATTTAAGAAACTATAGACCGATCACAATGCTTAATACTGACTTAAAGATTTTAGCGAAAATTTTAGCAAATAGACTAAAAGAAGTAATGCCAGCCATAATTAGAACGAATCAGGTATATGGGGTAAAAGGGAAGGATATAGCGGACACAACGCTAAGTATACAAGATAAAATAAGATATATGAAGATGAAAAATAAAGAAGGATATGTAGTTAGCATAGATTTTGAGAAAGCTTTTGACAGGGTCGATCACGATTATTTATTTGGGATTTTAAAAAGTTTTGGCTTCGGGGAAAATTTTATCGAATGGATCAAAATTTTATATAGAGGGGCAACAACAAGAATAAAGTGCAATGGTTTTTTAACACAGTGTTTTAAAATTCAAAGATCGATAAGACAGGGATGCCCACTATCAGCGCTTTTATACTCACTTATCTCAGAGCCACTAGGTCTAGCAATGAAACAAGAATGTATGATAAAAGGAATCGGGGTTGAAGGAGGGAAAGAAAAAGAGACGATATTTCAATACGCGGATGACACAACACTAATAGTGAAAGATAAGGAGAGCGTCAAGAAAGCAATGGAAGTCGTACAAATGTTTTGTAAGGGCTCAGGGGGTAAGATCAATGTAGACAAAACAGTGTACATGAGATTCGGAGGGGCCGTAGATCTAACAGATTACTTTGCTTTCAAAGAAGCAAATGAAATAAAGATCTTGGGCGTTTTAATCGGAAAAGATGAAAGGAAGGCAGGAGAAACCATGTGGGAGGGTATTTTAGGAAATATCGAAAGGAAGCTGGCTTTCTGGAAACTGAGGACTCTCAGTTTGAAAGGGAAGGTTTTAATTCTAAATGTGTTGATGGCGTCGAAATTATGGTACACCCTATATGTGTCATCCTTGCCTTTGTGGGCAGAACAAAGGCTCAAGAAATGTGTTTTAGACTTTTTATGGGATAAAAAACCGTCAAGAATCGCATATAACACCTTGATAGGAGCGGTGGAAAGGGGAGGTCTAGGGTTGGTGGATATCGGGCAAAAGAAAAACAGCTTAAGAGTAAAAATAATTAAAAAATATATGGATGACGAGAACGATACAGCGTGGAAAAAAACAATGGGGTATTTTTTAAATAAATGCGGGAATTTTAACTTGGGGGACGGTATTTTATGCATGAAGACGAAGAACTGGATGGCGGAAGGGCTACCGGACTTTTATAAAGAAATGATGGGCGCATGGGGGAAATTTCTAACCACTGTGCACTTTGAGCCCCGAGGCAGAGAGAACATCCTGAACCAGCCCCTGTTTTTAAACAACAGAGTTTTAAAGCAAGGAAAAGAGATCTTTTTTAGAAAGTGGTGGGAGGTTGGAATTACAAGGGTAAGGGACGTTTTATATGAGTTTAAAGAAGGGTTCCTACCGGTACAATGCATAATAGATGCAATGGAGGAAGCAAAGGAAGACTTCAGCACGCAGGAAATTATCAATAAATATGAGGTAATCAGGAATGCAATACCGAAGGAGTGGATAGAAAGAATAGAAAACATGGAGGAGGGAACGGGAAGGGAGTTTTACGTGAAGGTGGGGGAAAAATGTTTTGATTTTAAACTCTGTACAGTGAAAATGTTTTATAGTTTTTTTAGAGACGGAATTTTTAAAATACCAATAGCAAATGAGTACTGGCTGAAGAAGTTTGACGACCTAGAGGAAAACGACATATGGGGTAACATGAGAGGGACGCTTGTAGAGACAAAGCTGGAAAACCTTGAATATTTTATTAGGCACAGAGTAGTATTCACAGACGCTTTTTTAAATAAATTAGGAATGGAGCAAACGCCAATATGCAAGGTATGTCATGATGATGAGGAAGGTTTCTTACATTTATTTTCACGCTGCAAAGGGCTGGAAGGAGCGAACACGAAATGTAGACAGATAATTGGGCACCTGAAGGGAGAAAAAAATGTGAGAGATTTTGAATGGAATAAGATTGTCATGTTGGGAGTTGATAAAAAGAGCAAGAACAACAAACTGATTAATGTGCTCGTGATGCTGTTCAAAAGTGCAACATGGGAAAGAAGGGTCGTGGCAAAGAGGGAAGGAATTGTATTGGATGTCGAGCGTGTTTTTAAAAGAAAAGTAGAAAAATACGTTGAATGTCTGTTTCTCTATTTTAAGCAAGAAGACAAAATGGACGAATTTTATAACGTTTTTACGCCTGAGGTATGCAAGATTTTTGATGATTTACAGTGGAAAGTGCCAAGATAACAAGGGTAATTTTAATTATATGAGTGTTATTTATTGTTTTAGAGGTTGACTGTGTTTTAAATTAAACATTATACTGAGTGTAAATACTAAATGTTTTATGTGGAGTTAGCTTCTATGTGTAAAAATAATGTACATTCTAATATTTTAAGATGAAAATGTATTTATATTGTAACATATTTTCTTGAATGGAATTTTTTTTAATACTTTCAATAAAAAAATAAAAAAAAAAACAAAGCCCGATCTCATCTGACCTCGGAAGCAAAGCAGAGTTGGGCCTGGTTAGTACTTGGTTGGGAGACTGAATGGGAATACTAGGTGCTGTAAGCTTTTTATTTGGATCAGTGTTTTCATGGCCTCTGCACAACATCCTG
>NW_026521090.1:0-95000 GCF_001660625.3 Ictalurus punctatus
CTGAGCATGTGTACTTTTGGTTGGTACGTTACCAACGACTAGATTTTTGGTATCATGACATCCCTAATATGTAAGGAAATAGGATGAACTCTGCATACAGGGAAGCTTAGTTTTATGGGGACTCGCGTAGTGGTTCCACCTCCGCAGCGTGCGGCTCTTCTAAGACATCTACACGAAACCCATCCAGGAATTACCAGGATGAAAGGCCTGGTGCGTAGCTATATGTGGTTGCCACACTTGGATGCAGAGCTGGAAGCATTGGTCAAATCGTGTGCAGTCTATCAGGAAAACAGAAACGCTCCGGCAAACGCGCCACTGCATGCGTGAGAGATACCAGAGCAACCATGGAGAAGGATTCACATTGATTACGGTGCACCGTGGATGGGTAGAATGTTCTTGATCGTGGTAGAAGCATTCTCAAAATGGATAGAGGCTTATCTGTTAATCAAGTCTACATCCACAGTTACCATTCAGTGCTTAAGACAAACCTTTAGCCAACACAGGATACCAGAAGTAGTGATGTCAGACCATAGCAGTTTTTTGTTTTTTTTACCAGTGCTGAATTCCAAGAGTTTATGGAAAGAAACGGAATTAAACACAAGCACAGCACCCTACCATGCATCTCCAGTGGTCTGGCTGAAAGGGCCGTTCAAACATTCAAAACCTGATGAAAAGAGTGCTGGAGAGTCCATTGAAAAAGCTAGGCAAAGTGCTGTTCAGTTACCGAACGACGCCACAGTCGACCACTGGCAAATCAGCCGCTAATCAGCTGTGTGGAAGGAAACTGGTCTACACAGGGTCTCATTGAGATACAAATAATTGAGAAAATGGTACCATGACCAACATGCAAAGGAAAGATATCTTGTGGTGGGTGACCCAGTGTATACTAGGAACTTCAGCTCTGGACCTACTTTTATTCCAGGAACAGTTCAGAAAAAGACTGGTCCTGTATGGTGCACAGTAGCATTGGGAAGTGGGCAAGTAGTGCACTGACATATTGATCAGGTGAGAGATGGGCACAATGCAACATCCGTAGCACCAGAGCTGTAAGACACTTCACGGCCAGATGTTGCCATTCCAGCGCATTCTACAAAAGACTCAGGTTCTTCATTCTCTGAGGAAAGTCACAAACAAAAACTGGGAGGAACTTCTGAAGTGGCTGCATCAGAAACTTTCTTGGGATGGAAAACCCCGAGTTGAGAAGGTCTACACGTACTAAATCTCCAAGCTATCTGAAAGATTATAATTAGTGTAGTGGTGAGTCCCCAAACGCAGGGCAAGAATGAACCCAGGAACTGAACTGAATCTCAAGAGAAAGTGGGGCATGCAATAAGACAATGGCCAAAACAAAGAATGGTTAAAGAACAATAAAGTTATTGGTTTGAATGGCCAAAACTGAAGTCCAAGCCTATGTGCAGGACTAATAAACAGTTACTGGAAATGATTAGTTGCAGTTCTTGCTGCACAAGGGGGTCAGATCAGATACTGAAGGCAAAAGGTTCACATACTTTTGACACTCCCAGATATGTAATATTGGATTATTTTCTGCAATAAATAAATGACCAAGTATAACATGTGTCACGTTTGTTTAAATGGGTTCTCTGAGTAGTTTTAGGACTTGTCTGAAAATCTTGTTATTTATGTAGAAATATAGGAAACTCTAAAGGGTTCACAAACTTTCAAGCACCACTGTAGCTGTGATGTGCAGCAAAAGGTTGTTGAGCTTCACAAAATGGGAAGTGTCTATAAGAAAATAGCACAAGCATCGAAAATGCTCATTTCCACCATCAGGACAATAATTAAGAAGTTCCAGTCAACTGGAAATGTTATGAATTAACCTGGAATTGGACGCGTGTCTATATCGTCTCAACACACTGAAGAGGACGGTTCGAGTGGACAAAACATCTCCAAGGATCACAGCTGGAGAATTGCAGGAGTTAGTTGTGTCTTGGGGTCAGAAAGTCTCCAAAACTACAATATGAAGTCACCTACATCACCACAAGTTGTTGGAAGGGTTTCAAGAAAAAAGCCTCTACTCTCATCCAAAAACACACTCAGGTGTCTTCAGTTGGCCAGACACTACTGGAACTTCAAATGGGATCGGGTTCTATGGTCAGATGAAACCAAAATAGAGCTTTTTGGTAATAAACACCAGAGGTGGTTTTGAAGCACACAGATAGGTAGCCATATGGAAAAGTACCTCATGCCCACGGTTAAATATGGTGGTGGATCTTTAATGTTTTGGGAATGTTTTTCTGCCAGAGGACCTGGACATATTGTTAGGATACATGGATATTAAATAAAAACCTGACTGCCTCTGCCAGAAAGATTAAAATGTGCCGTGGTTGGATCTTCCAGCAGGACAGTGATCCAAAACATACATCAAAATCAACGCAAAAACGGTTTACTGACCACAAAATCATCAAGTCATTTAACACTAATGATCAGTATTGAAAATATTAACATGGATATCTGAGTCTGCTAATAAAATTAACTTCTACTTGCAGTCAAATTTTGTAGTGTTTAGGACATTTAACACCCTTCCGTCCAAAAGAAACCAAAAGGGGTACAAACTTTTAACTCCACTGTATTTGGTTGAAATTGCGCTTATAGAACAACTGAACAGCAACGTTTCCATACAGGTTTTAGTGAAGTGTTTAACAATAGCAACTTGACTTGAAATGGATGATGTTTCATTAGCGTGGCCTGTGCCCAAATCCTGCACGACTGCGTATCTAGGTACACTACACACGGTCTGAACGAATGGAGTCTCTACCGCACCTAGTGCACTAGAGATAGACATTCCATACAAGGTGATTTGGGACGGAGCCAGTGCACAGAAACCGTTTCCCTGCGAGAGGCGCAGGTGGAGCTGGAGCTGTGTGACTGATTTGTGCACCTGTGACTACAGAACTATCTCAAGTCTCCACACGGAGAGCTGTTCAAGAGAAAAACACTCCTAAAGAACAAATCACTGCGTCAGCGAGACATCAACCCTTTAACTAGACGTTCATCCCAATTCCACACAAATACCGCGGAACTACTTAGGGCTGAGAGACAGTTCAAAAGCACTGAAAATAAAGTCACTCGGTAAACAGTTGCTCTCTGCGTCACCCAGCCAGTGAGGCGGATAAACTACAAGTTCCCGAGAAGCGTCAGATTTACTAAACTAACTAGTTCACCGTTTATCCGGCGCTAAATAAACTCCCACCGAGTTAACTCAGGTTAGTACTTTATACGAAAACAGCCGCAGAGCTAACAAGCTAGCAGCTTAGTGAATAAATAAGGCCAAACGCGTTCACCTAGCCACCTACAGTCGGGTGTGAAGTCTACAAGTTGCTCAGTGCTGCGTTTTCTCTCCACTCCTGTAGTTCTCCGTCATTAAATGCGGTTCAGAGACGGCTTCCATTACACCAATCACCAACCCTCAGTGAGTAACCCGCTCGCCATGTACAACCTGCTACCTTTAACAGACAGACGCGGTTAGTCACGCCCATGAACGCCAGAGAGGATAATATGATTGGTTCGAACGTGCGTGGTGGGTGGAGCCACGAGAGAGCGCTCTACATAGAGTTTAAATCTATTACTTCATCCCCAGTGAAATCCTCTTATACAGAGACTAAGGGTCCATAGAGTAGGATTCAGTCATTATCTACATCATTTAATTCACTTGAGTGACACCTGTTTATAATAGTTTCACATAAAATCACAAATATTATAGCTTAAAAATGCAACTCATAAATTTTTTTTGAAAATAAATTATATATTTTGTAAATGTATAAAATAAAACTTGTGTCCTATGTGGTGGTGTAGTGGCTAGCACAAGGACAGATTTAGTGATTTGTCGGATCCTAGACAAAATATAGGGATGGGGCCCTCATTTCAGTGTTTTAACATCAATATTTAAAATTTCAGCTTATGTTATTTAGCATTAACAGCAATAATCAGGCGTGTACGGGGCCTAAAAGTGGCCCTGGACTTTCTGGCCCCGAGTGGACCACCACACCTGGTCCACAATACGCCACTCATGAAGTAAGCATTCTGATGGCATTTTAGAAAAAAACACAATTAATTAGCAAAAAGTAAAAATAAAACTTTCTTAACTATAAGTTTATGCAGCATTTTGGGGGCCCTTGCTAGCTCGGGGCCCAAGGCAATTGCTGCACGTACGTTATCATGTTTGCCTTGCACCTCCAGTTTTGGAGGTTCAATTCCTGCCTCTGCCCTGCATCGTAGTTCTCATCGTGCTTCAGGGGGTTTCATCCGGGTACTCTGGTTTCCTCCCACAGTCCAAAGACATGCGTTGTAGGCCGATTGGTATCTCTAAAAAATGTGTGCAATTGTGCCCTGCAATGGGTTGGCACCCTGTCCTGGGTGTCCCCCCACCTTGTGCCCTGAGTCCCCTGTGAGTCTTGACTCTGTGTAGGAAAAATGGGTGGATCTATGTGTCCTGCTCTAAAAAAAAAAAAAAAAAAAAAAAGAACCTGTTTGAATATTAGTACTTGCAAACAAGCTAAAGTGTTGTGTGAAGTGTATTAAAGAAGACAGAGCACTTGTGAATTTTAGACTTGACTGAAAATCACTTACACACAAACAAACAAAAAACCTCAAAAGTGTAAACTCTGGGTTTAAGTATCTGTCCAGTGAAGTATTTAGCAGAGCATTTATCTCCATATCAGGTGTGTTATACTATTACACTGAGCAGGACTGACCTATCATAACAATCAGCATTATAGTCTCATATTCCATATTCTATTATATACTAGCAGTATTATTTAACTGAAAGTCAAAACTTTTGCTACTAAAACCATGCAGTAGAACTGCTCGATAGAAATAACATTGCTCATGTGACATCCTATTAATGTAAATATTATGTATATGTACTTTGGCTAGTTGTTTTTTTCTCCATATGGTTATAATGTTCCCAAGACTAATACATCACAGGTATTCATCATGTATACATAAGATGGTCTACCATAACAAAATGAGCATAAAGTTCAAGTCATGCACAGATGTTTATAATCGAATCATTTTCCTATATGTCACAAATGACCAAATAGTCTTCAGTAATTCCAGACAGCATGGAGAAAAGTTAAATAAAGTGAAGTGAAGGATATAATGGATGCCTGAAGGGTTGCATAAACAACTCAAAACTATGACTACACAATAAATTGATGGGATTTATGTGCATTAAATTGTGTTTTTATGAAACATCTTAAGAAACAGGGGAATAATGTCGACTGAGATTGATTACTTAAAGTGAAAAACAATAAGAATCATTTATAATAAATAAATAATGTACAATGTTAAAATAGATAAATTATTTACAATAACCTGATTGCATAAGTGTGCACACCCTTAAACACATTTAAATTTTATTACAGCATCTCATCTTTTGGATAAGAGTAGATCAGTTTGGAGCGTCTTGATTTAGCAATATTTTGCCATTCTTCCTTGCAAAAGCATTCTAACTCCGTCAGATTGGCTGGACATCTCCTGTGCACAGCCCTCTCCGGGAAACCCCCCAGATTTATGATTGGATTTAGGTCTGGACTCTGACTGGGCCATTCCAAAAGCTTGAACTTGTTTTGGTGAAGTCATTCGTTGTTGATCTGGAGGTTTGCTTGGTCGTTAACATGCTGAAAGGTGAAATTTCTCTTCATCTTAAGTGTTGTAGCAGAAGCCTTAATGTTTTGTACCAAAATTGACTGATATTTGGAGTTATTCATTATTCCCTCCATCCTGATTAAGCCCAGGTCCAGCTGAAGAAAAAACACTCCAAAGCTCAATGCTTCCCTGTGGGGATGGTGCTCTTTTGGTGTTGCGTTGTTTTTTTTTTTGCCAAACATGTTTTTTGGTTATAGCTAAAAAGTTAAATTTTGGTCTTGTCAAGTATCATAAACATTATTCCACATGGTTTTGGGAGATAAAAAAGGAGTAATTTTAGATGTGTAATTCACAACCTTAAACTTTTCATTCAAAACGTTGCTAAATGTTTGAGATTTTTCTTTATTCTCTCGACCATATAAACCATAATACTTAAATACTTAAGAGACGACAACTGAATTTATTTGTGATATTTGTCTTTGTACGGAATGAATGAACACAGGATATTCCAGGTGAAACATCAGGGTTGAACAGCATTAATAGGCACTAGATGGGACAGTGATGTGAAGTTTAAATAGACCCTGTAATGCAGCTGGCTGGGGTTTTAAGGTCATGTAAAAATCCACTTAAAAATGATATTATATAGAACACGGATACATTCATGGCTCATTTGTTCACATTTAATCCGCACTGAATCATTTGTCAAGTACTGAATAGAACCCATATTCTGTTCATTAAAATTTACTCCAAGTACGTGCATACCATGTGTGTAAAAAGAAAATCAGTACCATCATGCCCTTCTTTAGAGATTTTATATTGATTAGTTTCACTTGTCCATTTGCTCTTACTATGTTAATATTTACGAGGGGCATCTACACACAAATTGTGTTTTTGCTTTGTGCAGGATAATAAAATACATCAAAAAGGCACTCGGGATAAACATTGTGTACATGGACTTTTTAATAATGCTGTAAAATGATTAGCAAAAGGAGACTTCATAATCTTGCTTACAAATCAGAATATATAACTTCAAATAATAATAAACACAGGAAGACATTTCTGTAACCCATCATTCACAACAGCCTTTAAATCTGTTTGCTGGTCCATCTGTAAGAGAAAAAATATTATACATGCATACAAAAATAAATTTCCAGCCCAGCTACACATTTGAGGTTTCATGCTAACTGCAGTTCTACCTGCTTTTTATAGTTACAGGTGTGAGTCACATTTCTTCTGTCATATTCTGCAGAGAGCATAATAAAGCACACCCTTCTTTTTCCCCCTGGTTTCACAGACAAGACCTAAGCCTAGTCCCAGACTAAAATGTATGTTTGAGCTGTTTTAACTGAAAGCTACTTGCACGGACGGATCTTAAAACACGTCAGTGCCATTGTTTTATCTCAGGATGTGCACCAGAAATATTTTTTTCTAAAGACACGTTTATAAAAGCTACTGAAATGTCCTAATTGATCGAAGGCCTAATCCTGGCTTAATGTAAACCCTGTCTGCGAAACCGGGCCTTTATCTTCTAGTGAAGGAGAAGAACATTCATTGAGCCTGTAATAAACTTTTAAACAATCTTTAAATAGTAAAAAATTAAGGACACTAATGTAGTAACCGCTGAAAGTATCATGGTGAATATAGTCACAAATAAGGTCAAATATTTCACAAGACCTTGAGCGGGGATAGTTGTGACTTTCACAATATAACATCCTCTACACAACACCAGCAACGATGAACTAAACCTGTTCTGAGACCAGGAGCTATGTTGAAAGAAGAGAGAGCAGCACCTTGCACAGGAAGAACCTCTCCTCCTACTCGTCAACCCCATCATACTTACACTTCTTGCAGCATAACTGGACTCACCTCTGTGTAGCACAAGTCAAACCACTGAACAGAAAAAGGTTGGTGGGTGGACTACAAGACACAGTCACACTTTATTTATAATAATCGAGTGTTTATTCAGAGTCGTACCATCACCTCTTGGGAGAGGGTGAAGATGGCTACCTGTGTTGGAGTGTGATTGAGAACAAGATCACTGCAGCACAAGCACCATGGCCAGAAACCCTTTTGACCTAAAAAAAAGAAAAAAAAACATGTTTGGTAAATCATGAGGCTGTCTAACAGAAATTAAATCAATACATAAAAACATGACAAGCATTCTGGCTAGGTCAGCTGATGGAGGACAACATACCCCAGCCCACTTAGCTTCCACATGACAGCCAGGAAGTCTTTCTTGGTGGCCTCCAACACAGCCAAGCACTGCATGTGGAAAACAGCACCTCAGTAAGAATCTGAAAATAAAAGATCATCACCTGGGGCTCACAGAGGCCAGAAATGCTGCTTATGTAGAAAGTGTAAAAGCAACTCAACATCCAGGTCATAAACACACACTCAGCAGGAATATAGATTTATAATCTGCGGCTTTAAACAACGTTTGGGGGAAGGTGCACTTCCTAAACATGACCACACGATGGCAGTCAAGATCCATCCAGAACACCACGCAGCGCTGCTATTTTATTTATTTTATTTTATTAATCACCCTTTCTTCTTCTTCTTCTTCTTCTTCTTCTTATTATTATTATTATTATTATTATTATTATTATTATTATTGTAGTATTCATATTAGCATAAGATTAGGAAATAATTTCTAAAAACTCAGTCACACCTTCATGCTACCTCTGTGCATGATGTCAATGGTGCACTGCTCCTCTTTCTCCATAGATACAGGGAGCCTCGACTTTAAGCCTTTTTATTGCAAAAGCAGCTGCTACAATAATAATTATGTGTAGATGGAAAAAAAAGTATTAGGCTAAGCAAATGTTCTGAGTTTTTTTTCTAGCAGTTTTGACTTTTTATTTCAATTTATTTGTGTAGCGCTTTTTACAATAGACATTGTCTCAAAGCAGCTTTACAGAAATATCAACATGGTATACAGATATTAAAGGTGCGAATTTATTCCAACTGAGCAAGCCACTGAGTGGCGACGGTGGCAAAGAAAAACTCCCTAAGATGTTTTAAGAGGAAGAAACCTTGAGAGGAACCCGACTCAGAAGGAGCCCATCCTCATCTGGGTAACAACAGATAGTGTGAAAAAGTTCATTATGGATTCATATGAAGTCTGTATGGCGCTAGGAGCAGCCGTAGTCCCAGTAGTCTGGAATTAAAGAAGATCTGAGCTCCATCCAGAGGCAGAAAGGATCTGGATCTCTAGTATCTCCATAAATTTGTGGGGGGCTCGGCGAAAGGAGAGAGGGAGAAAAAAGATAATTATGACTGCGAATTAGTAGAACAGAATCTAGTCAGGGTAGGCTTGAGTAAACAAAATACGTTTTAAGCTTAGACTTAAACACTGAGACTGTGTCTGAGTCCCGAACACTAATAGGAAGACTGTTCCATAACTGTGGGACTCTATAAGAGAAAGCTCTTCCCCCTGCTGTAGCCTTCACTATTCGAGGTACCGTCAGATAGCCTGCATCTTTTGATCTAAGTAGGCGTGGCGGATCATATAAAACCAAAAGGTCCATTAGATATTGTGGCGCGAGACCATTTAGTGCTTTATAGGTCAATAAAAGTATTTTATAATCAGTGTGAGATTTCACTGGGAGCCAATGCAGTATTGATAATAATCGGTGTGATATGGTCGTATCTTCTAGTTCTAGTTAGGACTCTAGCAGCTGCATTCTGGACTAATTGGAGCTTATTTATATTCCTACTGGAACATCTAGACAGTATGGCATTACAGTAATCTAATCTAGAGGTGACGAATGCATGAACTAGTATTTCCGCATCATGTAGTGACAATATGTTTCTTATTTTAGAAATGTTTCTGAGATGAAAGAAGGCTATCCTAGTAATATTATCTACATGAGCATCAAATGATAGGCTGGAGTCAATAATCACTCCAAGGTCTTTAACTGCTGTACATGATGAAACAGAAAGTCCATCCAGAGTAACCATGTGATCAGAAAGAATACTTCTAGCTACACGTGGGCCTAATAAAAGTATTTCTGTTTTATCAGAATTAAGCAGAAGGAAGTTAGTTAACATCCAACATCTAATGTCCTTTACACAATCCTCAACTTTACTAAGCTTCTGTCTGTCCTCTGGCTTCGCTGAAACATACAACTGTGTATCATCAGCATAACAGTGGAAGCTAATTCCATGTTTACGAATAATTTGACCAAGGGGTAGCATATATAAAGTAAAGAGCAGTGGGCCTAAAACAGACATGTACATGTATTTCATCAACACTGCTACGAGCTTATTTTTTCCCCATAACAATAATATAGCCTTATTCCCTGTTTACTCTGTTATAGAAAGACTATAACTTTATTCCCAGTTCCTCTCCTTAATTTCAGTCACTTCCTCACTGAAACCTATAATCAGAATAACTCCAAAGCTCAGGACCCAAGTCTCTACTCTAAATCATGTGTCTAGAACACAGGCTCTGAACTCTTATCTAACACATTTGGTGTTTTATCTGCTCTAAAGCACCCACCTCAGCTCGTGCAGGCCGCTTAATTAGCTGATGACTTGAATCAGGGGAGTTTGGTGCAGGTTCTAATTGAACATCCTCAGGAGTGTAAAGAAGCCTCTCTCTAATATCTTTCTTACCGGTTCAACTCCAACTTCATCACCACCCTAAGAAAGCACTGCATGTTAGTAGTGTTCAGGGTCAGTATCTAAACTGATCGTCTATTCACACACACTAGCACTACTGCACTTCACATCCAGTATTTCCTTCTCTAATGTAGTGGGTTCATAATAAAACTGCCATATTAAATCATGAGCACCAAAAGTCATGTTTATTCTCATCACTGCTCCTGTGTAGCTTAATATGTTCTGTAGAAGGCCTCGACTATTTCACTCGAGAATATCCACAAATAGGGAAGAAGATTACAGAGATAAATGTAATGTATACATTATTACATTAAAACAACGATTATCAAGGGAGAGAAAGAAAGTGAGTTCTAGACCTCTGACCTGTACATGACGTCATCAAAGATCTTATGGTTCACTGCTCCAATTTAACTGTGTGTGTGTGTGTTAGGGATGCACCGATGCCGATACCAGTACTCAGGTGTCGGCCCGATACTGTGTTCATGTACTCGTACTTGTAAAACTACCCCGATACAACCGCACCGACACCACTTTATGACAACGTGACATAGCCTAACCTCTCGTCACTTGAGCAGGTAGTCGGAAGAGGAGCAATGTCAGCAAATCGTCACACGCACGTAATGCGACACCGCTAGCTTTAGCCTCAGAGTCACCGACACTGACTTTCTTCAGTTTACTTTCTGTCAGCGTTATCTTTTATTCCCAACATGACCTCAGTCCCCATCAGACGGAGGAGAAATCATCACGTGACTGAGGAAGAAAGTGTGTGTCCTCTAAGTCAGGGATTAAACACCTCTGAGAAGGTTTATAAACTTTATAAAGCGGAGTTTGTGGAGCACAGAAGCATGATAGTGATGCGGTCGCAAGCTGCTCAAAGGTTTAGTTTAATTTAAGTTTGTCATTATATGCTGTATCTGCGCGCTTGCAGTGTAAATTCTGTCGGAAGTGACGTGTTAGTAACTGGTCACGCGCGTTGCTGGTCATGCGCGGCGTAGACGCGCTGATACAGAGTGTAGCGCGAGTAAGATCTGTAATGTCTAATTCACACATTATGATCAAAAGTAAAATCATGTCTAAAGACACCGAGATACAGAAACCACAAGGTGCAGTGAAAGTGAGTTTTTATTATTCATTTAGGACTGGACTTTAATTCTGTGCTTTTTGTGCATCCATAAAAAATAATGCTATCTATCTAACTATTTATAAATGTTTATATATATTTATCTTATATAGTTAGTTTACATTTATATTATATAAGTACTTATGCATTATTTTTTTTATGGATTCACAAAAAGCACCGAATTAAACTACAGTCCTAAATTATATATATATATATATATATATATATATATATATATATATATATATATATATATATATATATATATATATATATATATATATATATATGTGTGTGTGTGTGTGTATTGGGTTCTTTTCTGTTTTGGACAAACATCTGTGTAAAGTTTTAGTCTGAATTTATATTTGTAACACTCAGTTTGTGGATTTTATTTTAAATAAACAAAAGAAGGCACTGAAAGTTTGCCCCGCCCCCATCAGATTAATCGACAAAATAATTGACCAATTAATCGATTGTGAAAATAATTGTTAGTTGCAGCTCTAATAATAAGCTGTATCATGAAATTGTTTTTTTTTTTAAATAATAAAAACACCTTAATTCTTTTCAAAATAGAGTTGTCTTTGAGAAGAAGAATGGAGTGTAATATAGTGTGAATCATAAAAATTCTATTTCATTTCTATTTGTTTACAGAAAGACTTCAGCAATAAAAGCAGTATTTTGCTGTAGTTGTTAAGGGGCCGTTTACACCACAATGTTTTCAAATAAAAACCGAAAACTTCTGATGCGGTTTGGCTGTTTGTTTCCATGACGACGGCGTTTCGGGGCCTGAAAACTTTGGAAAACGGGTTTCAAAGGGCAAGTTTTTGAAAACGATGCCGTTATCATCTCCGGTAAATCATGTAAATTATTATCCAGAAAAACCACAGCTCCTCCGTTTACTTGTATTTGTTTACAGCGCGGTCTTTCCCTCATCAATATGGCGGACACATACAGTTGGCACGTGGTTAAAGAGAGTGTCGTGTTTATACAATAAACCAGTATGTTTATTAGAAACTACTGTCTGCAATATATAAGTATATCATATCAAAGTCCATATAACATGGCTATCATACTTAAAGCGACTTATTAACCCTAGAATGCATGAACCAAAAAACCTACACAAATGCATAAAGTGGGTCGAAAATGAACCATAAGGGATTGGATGGTTTTCTTAATTAATTTGGTGTCCTATTTAAAATAATTATTTGATATAATGTATGATACACAAATGCCTGCCGTCCAGACCTTTCACCAATTGAAAACATTTGGTGCTTCCTGAAATGAAAAATTCGACAAAGAAGACAGAGGACTGTTGAGCAGCTAGGATTCTGTATCAGACACAAATGAGACAACCTTCCTCTCCCAAAACTCTAGCAACTGGTCTGCTCAGTTCCCAGACTTACACAGACTGTTGTTAAAAGAAGAGGGGATACCACACAGTGGTAAACATGGTCCTGTCCCAACTTTTTTTTAGATGTGTTGCTGCCATCATATTCAAAATGACCTTATTTTTCCCTTAAAATGGTACATTTCCTCAGTTTAAACATTTGATGTATTCTATGTTCTTTTGTGAATAAAATATGGGTTTATGAGATTTGCAAATCATTGCATTATGTTTTTATTTACATTTTACACAGCGTCACAATTTTTTTAGAATTGGGATTGTAGAAAACAAGGCTTGGATGCTAGAAATGCACTATAAGATTTTACAAAGAAACAGAGGGGTATACATAGACAAACTAAACAAGAGCTAAAGAGTGATAATCATATGACTTGCTCAGTATCTTTCTGTGTTTTTCTTTCCAGCTGTAGTGCTTTTGAATGCTGTTATGGTGGAAAGTATAAGGAAGGGATTTGATTATCCAGTGTGGCTTGGGGAGATTGATACAATCTTTTTAGAATCTGTCTCAGTCTGGCTCATATACAGAAAAAAATAAAATATTTGGTTATTTGATTCAAACAGAAGCAGATGTTTGTCTACTATATGGAACTGAACTTTCAAAACAAAATCATAGGAAGCTTAACAACCCAAAGTTTAATCATTTATACTCTGCAACCTACAATTCCAAGCAAAGAATTTCATCGTACTGGATTATGTGTTACGTTATGTGTTTACAGTACTTTTCTGGAAGCCCGGGTCTAGAATGTGAAACATATCTGAAATATATTTTACAAAACATAATTTGTTACTTAACTCATTTAAATGTGGCAACCCCAAAAAATGGTGGGTGGTGATGAAGGAATTCCAAATATTCCAAAAGGAATATTCTGAAATGTTTTTAGAGATCAGGTATGCATATTTTGAGGAATGCAGAAAGTTTTTAAATGTGCAAGAATGTAAAGTGTAGAATTTACACTGATTAATTTCTCAGAATTTGTTAGCGCTTCACTGACTAATGGACTCTTGCCCAGTCACTGACTTCTGATGATTGGCGTACTCTAGGTAGAATGACTGTGCCATATTCTTTCTATTTTTGTCCTACTACAAACATTTTTAGGAAAAACACTTGTGGCAAGGTGGGTGTAGTCGATGAAGGAGGGAAACAAACAGTACACACACACACACGCGGTTCTATAGTTCCACAGAACATTATACCACCAGCAGCAGTCTGGACTGTTGACACAAGGCAGGTTCATGCTGCTGATGCCAATGTCTGACCCTATAATCTACATGTCACAACAGAAATCAAGATTCATCAAATCAGGCAATGTTTTTCCATGCTTCAACTGTCCAGTTCCAGTGAGTCCACGCCCACTCTAGCCTCAGGTTCCTGTTCTTGGCTCACAGACAGGAGTGGAACCTAATATGGTTGTAGCTTATCCACCTCATTTGGTTAGACGTATTGTATGTTGCAAGAGGGTTTTCTGCTCCCCACACTTGTAAAGAATTATCATTACCATAGCCTTTCTGTCAGCTCGAACCAGTCTGTCCATTCTCCTCTGTCCTCTCTCATCAACAAGGTGTTTGTTTTTCTCCACCATTCTGTGTAAACTCAAGAGATTGCTGTCTGTGAAAATCCCAGATCAGCCTCTAAAATTCTCAAACCAGCTCGTCTGGCACCAACATTCATACCATCATCACTGAGATCACTGAGATTCTGATGTTTGCTGTGAACATTAACTGAAGCTTACTGAAATACTTACCTGTATCTGCATGATTTTATGCATTGCGCAGCTGCCACATGAATTAGTTAAGTTCTTTTTCAAACACATCCTGCAAAAGCAAATAAGATCGGCACTCCAGCTGCTTTGCGTAGCCTAATGCAAAATGTATTCAAAATACTATTTTTCCTAAAACAGATCATTAAGAACTCCCAAAACACCTGAAATTGGATTCAAGGCACTGTATACAGTGTTACCACCACTGAAATCACCGTTTAATTACATATGCTTCAACAGTTAAAATATATCATAAATAAATAAATACATTATTATTATTATTATTATTATTATTATTATTATTATTATTAATAATAATAATAATAATAATAATAATAATAATAATGTGTAATTTATATAGCTCCTTACTCATAACCAGTGTCAATTTACAATTACAATGTTTCAACAAAACATGGAACATGCTGTAGACTAAATTTGAGAAAAAATATGATTTATAGTTTACAAAGAAATATTAAATTTCTCATCAAAACATGATTACACTGCTTATGCTAAGCTTAATTTACACAAGTTTCTAATTACAAGATTGAATTATATAAAGTGAGCATGATCAATTCATGTAGTATTAATGTAAACCCATAACATTATGAAATCTTGGGGGATGTTGGCACTGACAGGTACTATAACTATAGTATTTAAATTAACATGATTCAAAGGTGTGTGATAGAATAGCACAGTGTTTTAATAAATTCAATGCTAATGAATATTAGGTGCTATTATTAATGAATATTATCCTGGTGTCTAATATTATTTTTTGAGAACAGTTTCATATTGAAATACAATGAATCTGCACATTTTAACAGTTCAGATGGAGAAGTTATTAATGTTTTGTCACAGTAATGATTGTGTCTCATTGCCAAAAATGAAAAGCTCTTAACTCTGAAAGTCAATTAAACAATGTTTGAAGGAGAATCTATTAGAAATGTATCATCAGATGACTAAAGGGAATGCTGGATGATCCATCACATCAGTTTTAGCCTGACATTTTTGCTTTTGCGTCACACATTTGTACAACAGTTTTTATGAATCAGACATTGATTGATTCATAAATCAATTATCTCGCTGGATAAAACCTATACCTATATTATATATGTATATATTTATGTATGTATAAAATGTAAATGGAAGGTTTTTGCTTCATATTTTTTTAAACTTTGCTGAGGACTGTAGCTTGAGTCAAACGTATTTGCATTTGAAGAACATTTGCCTTTTAAATAAACTAAATAATCATTTAGTGATACACCAAGTGGACAGCTCAGAGTTTAAAGGGTCAAAGAGAGGACTTTCTGATCTATGTCAAAGAAGGTAATGAGAAATCTCTCTAAACTGTGCCTTTATTTTGGCACAATGAATGATATATTTGTTATATGATGCACTTCATATAATTTGATGTGCACAGTTAAAGTCTGATTATTAAGTGGTGAATGGTACATTGCTTCCTCAATTGGCTATTTTCTTTTTAATCCTTGAGTGCTCTTATAAATTGTCTAAAGTTGGTATCTTTCTAGTTAAGCAGAAAATGGAGAATTCACAGAGGCCCATGCTTTTTCTTTTACTTGAAACTCTGATTTCAAGTATCAGACTGATTTCTAGTATTTTAAAAAATCTCGTTTTACAGTACACTATGATTGATTTAATATCACTTGTAAATTGTCATCATTTAAAAAGACAATACCTTTTATAGATTAAAAACACAACCTATCAAATGTTCCCATAATGTATATATTTTTTGCACAGGGATATGCATTTTCTCACTGCAGTCGATTCTGACCCATCAGCAAGGTAAGAATACAGTATAGTAGAATACAGAAATACACACACACACACACACACACACACACACACACACACACACACACACACACACACAAATGTCTGAGACCACATTGAAAATCTGGATTTTTTTCTCTTACATTTTGAGATAAATTGGTTTTAGAATTTATTAATATTTAAAACAAAGAAAGCAAATGTTTAATATTTTGGATATTTATTTTTGTTTAAATTCTGCAACTGTAAACATTAAGAAACTCTGAATCTCTTGTAAATATTTTAAAGATTGTACTTTTTTTATTTATTTTATTGAAGTTGCAGTCAATAATACAATTTCTAATGAAAATTCTAAAATTAAATAAGAAAAAAATGCAAAATAGAAACATTTTCCACTAGTGCTCTCAGACTTTTGGCCCCGACTGTGTGTGTGTGTGTATGCGTGTGTGTGTGTGTATGTATGTGTGTGTGTGCGTGCATGTGTGTGTGTGTGCGTGCGTGCATGTGTGTGTGTGTGCGTGCGTGCATGTGTGTGTGTGTGCGTGCGTGCATGTGTGTGTGTGTGTGCGTGTCTGTGTGTGTGTCTGTGTGTGTGTCTGTGTGTGTGTCTGTGTGTGTGTGTACGTAAACAAACTATTAATGAAAATAAAATTTTGTGTAAGATAAATGAATGAATAAATATGTTCTCTTCTCCGTTCCAGTCGATGTGGCCTTAGGAGGAATAGCAGTACAATCTTCTTTACACTAACAATTATCCTGCTTACTTTGCTATCGATGACAACAGAGCATCTAACATGAATTTCAACTCGTGTGATTACGGCTGCTCCTAATGCCATACAGACTTCATATGAATCCATAATGAACTTTTTCACACTATCTGTTGTTACCCAGATGAGGATGGGTTCCCTTCTGAGTCGGGTTCCTCTCAAGGTTTCTTCCTCTTAAAACATCTTAGGGAGTTTTTCCTCGCCACCGTCGCCACTCAGTGGCTTGCTCAGTTGGGATAAATTCACACCTTTTAATATCTGTATATATATTATTACTCTCCGGCCGGCGCTCAAAAGTATTGGGACCCCGCACGGCCAGCTCTCAAAAGTACTGGCACCCTTGACGGTCGGCTCTAAAAAGTATTGGCGAACTACACGGCCGGCTCTAACAGTGCTGGTGCCATATCTGTCCGGCTCTTGAAAGTATTGGCACCCTACGCGGGCGGCTCTTGAATGTATTGGCGCCCTGTCCCGATTTCACCACGGCAAGCACCGCTCACATTTTCTTCAGGAAATGTACTGGTCTAGTTATAATTATTCTTCTTCCACCTTCGTGCCATTTTACCTCTAAAGAAAATGTTAATATATTGAGATTTTCAGTCCCTAGTGATGTTCTGAGTAAGAAAATAACCATATCCGTGCTTGCTAATAACTGTGCTGAGTGAGAACCTGTTCTACACACAGATCACAGCTCAGCTGCGGTGTTTAGAGACGCAGAATAAAAGGAGCGCGCTGTAGTTACAACATCGAAGCACATCACACCACCGCCCAGCGCTTTACAGATTCATAACAAACTAATAACTTGAACTAATGAGCTCGGCTCGGTCCAGACTACTGTCCACCCTGTCCTCGATTTCAGAGGCTTTAAACTCAATCCAGCGCTCAGATCGATAACTATTTAGGAAGCCTGACTCTGCTATTTATAACCTAACTATCCGTTACATGGTGAAGCTAGTTACAGAAGTCGGTATAACACTAAATATTCACATGACATGACAACTACCAAAGCCTATTTAATATATTAACTTCATTTTATTAACTTATTGTACTTACTAATGTGCTAGATTGGTTAAAGTGTGTGCTAACTCTGGCTAGTAAAGTCCGCTAGCATAACAATTACTTTAATATTGCGATTCAATTATAAATAATGTCTTAAAGCAGGGAAATAAAATCACAAACTTATAAACTGCAAAAAATTATAATAATAACTTACCTTTCATTGCATTTGGTCTCGTTGCAGCAGTAGAATCACTCATTAGGGCAATGGAAAGCAGCTGGTGCTATTAGCCTGTGATAGCCAGGGCAGATAGGAAATGTAGTTCTTTTCCTACTTCCTGTGTGGTGTTTATGAACTATTAGTGCAGTCAAAAAAACTACACTCCGCCATAACCCAACTTAAGGATTTTGTTTTACTGTTCAGAGAGTTTTAAAAAGTGTCATTTCACTGTGCGAAAATTTAAAAACTAAAACTTTAATTACTATTATGACTTATAATTATTTGGATAACATGATAATTGTTATGCTAACAATCTAACCTTCTAACAGTCTAATTAGGCTTTTAACTTACCAGGCCCTTTTTGTACGCTAATAGGTAATAGAGCTAATGTGCATATGCAGATTAGCCACAGTCCTTTACTAAGTGGGTGGTACCATAATTTGCATAAATTAGACTTGCAGAGTGTGTGAAGTGGTTGGCCAAGCGTTATATGATCATGCGTTATATGCCAAAGATAAAAATTTGTGAGGCGTCTATTTACAGCCTCCTCAACACTTTTCAATGCATCACCCCTGTGAGGACGTGGATTTTTGCACCCATAATGTTTTTGGTCCCCATGAGGTTGCTGTGTAAACATGATGATGTCCCCATGAAGTGATAATTACAAACACACACAGACACTCTCTCTCTCTCTCTCTCGTGCGCATGGATTGAATAAGTGGGCGGAGTCAGAGCGGAAGTGAGTGAGTGGGCGGAGCGTGGCCGAGGCTGCTGCTTCAAGTTCGCTTGTTCATTTTTTCTATCTATTTTTTCTTAAGAAATACGATTTCCTTTAGGTCTTTGGTTTCTGAGAGAGTTTAAACTACTATTGTTTGTTGTGTGTGTGCGCGCTCGCGTGTGTGTGTTTGTGTGTGTTTCCGTGTTGTTTTGGGAAGCATGGCTGCCCCAGGTACGGGGAAATATGAGTCTCTCACGCGGCGGCATGCTATTAAAGTAGCCACTACCGCCAGCGTTGAGGAGGTGTGTCTGGCCGTGGGGGAGAGTGTTGGACACGACAACATTCTCTCTGCGGCCCGGATGAATAGTGCCGTCGTGCTGTTTCTGAAAACGGTGGAGTTAGCAAACGACATGGTGGACAGTGGAGTTGTGATTGATGATGTGTTCCACTTAATGCTTCCTTTATCAACCCCGTGTAAAAAAAGTCATCCTGTCGAATGTTCCTCCTTTTATTAAGGACGAGGTTCTTTCACAAACCCTATCCCCCGCTATGGAAAACCAGTCTCTCAGATCAAGAAGATCGCGACTACAAGTAAATCCCCTCGTGTAAAACATATTGTGTCTTTCAGACGGTTTGTGTACATGGTTCTGAAGGACAATAATGATCTGGATCTGACACTGAATGTAAAGGTGGAAGATTTTAATTATGTTATTTACGCTACTATTACTACAATGAAGTGTTTTGGGTGTAGTTTATCTGGTCATCTGCTGCAGGCCTGTCCAGAAAAACGGGTAAATCCCGAAAATAATGATAATGCTAATGCGGCCGCTGGTAACGAGGTTACTGCTGGAGAGGGTGTTGGGGTGGATGGGGCCCCCACACCGGGAGAGGGAACAGCAGTACCTTCTCAGGTGGAGACACCTGAAGCTGGCCCCTCTCACCAGGGTGTCGGTGCTAAACCAGGTGAAGAAGAGAAGGCTGAGACTGAGCCGGATTTAGGTGATAAGGATACACAGGACAGTACGGTGTCACTAGATAGTGTGATCTGTCCCTTGCTGATGAAGTTGCGGATGATAGCTCTCATATGGAGACGGAAGAGAATGTGTTCAAGGTGCCCCAGAGAAAGAGACGGAGAAATCGTCCTCATGCACAGGCTAAGAGGAAAGATGTTGCAGAGGAGCTGAATTCTGTGGAGGTAGAGAGCGAGAGCGAAGCGTCTAACTGTAGTATTACATGTAGTGTAAATTTGTGATTAACAACTAATACTAGTGTAAATCTAAGTGGCTTTTCGAGCCATGAATATAGCGTGGACGACATCAGGGCTTTTCTGAGAAAGACTAAACATGCTAGGAATGTGAGGATAGACGAGTTTTCCCGGATGTGGAACAGTTCATTAAATTAAAAAAACAAGGGGGTTTATGGGAGAAGGGGGTTTCACTGATCAGGAGGGATACCGTCTAAAGAAAATCCTTACAAAAGTCAATGTAATGTTAGACAATAACGGTAGTGATAGTCAATCCTAGACATCATGTACGTAAATCTATTATTTTTCCTCATATTTATGAGTGAGTTTCGAGTTGCTTCGTTGAATTTAAATGGAGCAAGGGAAAGAAATAAAAGATTTTTGTTGTTTGAAACGGTGAAGCAAAAGAAAATTGATGTAATCTTTGCTCAGGAAACCCACACAGACGCTAATAATGCTGCGGACTGGGCCAGGGAGTTTAAAGGGTTATCCGTTTTAAGTCATAAGACATCTACCAGTGGGGGAGTAGTTATTTTATTTTCCTCTAATTTTATCCCCTGTTCTTATCAAGTTGATGAGATTATAAAGGGTCGACTGTTAAAGGTTAGAGCTCAATATGAGAATAGGTGGGTCGTTTTTGTTTGTGTTTATGCCCCGACCACCGCCATTGAAAGAATGTTATTTTTATTAACCTTAGATAATGTCCTGAAGAATTGTGACTCTGATGATTTTTTTATTCTAGCGGGGGATTTTAATTGTACAGAGCTGGGTATAGACAGGAATCATGTAGAGTCCCATATGCCATCACGTAGAAGGTTAGTCGAGTTAATGAAGTCCTGTGACCTTGTGGACATTTGGAGAAATTTTCACCTCATGCAAAAGCAGTATACCTGGGTGCACCTGGGTGTTTTAAACCCTGATGTGAGTTATGAATGTCCTTTCTGTGCCGTGAGAGAATCTGTGTTTCACATGTTTATGCACTGTGTGAGATTGAAGCCTCTTTTTACTGTTTTACAGAGACTGCTTGGCCATTTTAATGAGAGTTTTACAATCGAAACTTTTATCTTTGGTTTTAAATACTCTCAAAAAAAAAAAAGGTTTAAGTGTCAGTTGATAAATTTTATCAGGAGAAACAGAATTGAGTCAAATTCAGGGGACAGCGTTTTAGTGGTTTTTGTGATTCTGTTAAAATCTAGGATGTTAATCGATTTTAAGTTTTACCAAGAGATGAAAGACCTTGTATCATTTGAGAATATCTGGTGTCTGGAAGGGGCATTATGTGTGGTTTTAGAAGAAAAAGTGAGATTTCATCAACTTTTAAAAGACTGTGTACGTACTGGTTGAAACTTGTTTGCTTATTTTATATTCTTTACTCCTTGTGGGTTTTAAAGGCAACTGGAAGGAGAATTATTTGAATTATCTATTTATTTATATATATATATTTAGCGAGTATCGTGTTCTTGTTTGTGTGTGTGAGATTTGTGAATAAAAAGGCTGCTTGAGTCACTTCTCAAGCCGTTAAACTTCTCTCAAAAAATATAAAAATGTTTTAAAATAATCCTGAAATTCTCGTCGGCGTTGGCTTCCTGAGCGATGAAGAGTCGGTTCAACTGATTCAGTTCATTCATTCAAACCATCGAAGTAGGATAAGCGGCTTTGGTAATGATTCTTTAAATGAACCGATTCAGAATCCTCTTCTTGAATTGTTTGAGTCGTTCTCACTCGGTCAGGGTTGCACGTGTGGGTTGCTTTTCCTGCACGTGTAATCAGCACGTGTTCACAGACCGTAAATCCCGACCCCATGGTAGACACTCGACAGAAATTTCATACTAAAGTATTTTATATTTTCTGGGTCTAAACAGAGCAGAAGTATTGCTAATGTGTTGTACAGATTCTGTTGGACTGGTGAACTGTGTGGATTTGTATATTTAACCCAGTTTAATATGGCCTGCTTTGTTCAGTCAGAGACAAGTAAATCTGTTCTAATGCTCATTTATTTTCCATAGATAAAACAAATGTTTGCTTACACATGAATACATACTTTATGCCTTCAGAATGGTGGAGATTTGTCTCTTGACTATTTTAAATTTGGTTCTCTTCAACAGGTTGTGTTCGAGTTGTGCAGGCTTGTGTCACCTGACTTAAAGAAGGCATTGTTTGAAGGGCTTGATCAGCACCTCCCACGGCTCCTGCAGTTGTACAACACCGAGAGGCAGTGAAATACCCGAAATCCAACATGTGATGACCCGTATTGATCAAGAGGTAAGTCTAATGGACTTTAGTTTGTTCTGCTCCAGAAATGAGCCGATATCCAGCAGAACAGCACTGATAGTTGTGTAATAGACGTGCACAGTAGAACTGTTGTGATTAATTAATAATCTTATAAATGTGATTACTTGATGAACGTAGACAAAACTCTATAAATGTGAAATGTTTTGTTGAAGTTCAGATGAATCTCTGATGTACAGAATCTTCAACAGAGTTCTGCAGAAAGATTTTGAATGCCTGTCATTCACCAGAACAAATTTGCAGTTGAACAGTCTGTCTAAAAGAAAAAATCTAAACACACAATATAAAATTCCTGCAGTGTGAATAAAGCCTTTGTGTTGCTTTTAGCAAACATGTCTAGTACTCTCGGTTCAATGTACACAATTTACCCCATTTAAATGCATTTTGGAAATTGTTCCACATGGCCTTAAAGTATGAATATTCACTGTATGCCAAATAAGTAATCAAAGAACGGAATGGATTTTTTTCTTCTCTAATGGACCATTAATCACAATTATAAAAGATGATGCATCTGGTACAAAGTATCAGAGCCCCCCCCCCCCCCCGCTTTTTCCCCCCACAATGGTTGCATGACTTTTGCTACACCATTTCCACTGTGTGTGTTACAAATCACTTTGAGGTAAAGCACTGCTGCTGCGAAGCCCTATTGGATCTGCTCCGTTTTTTAAAATTATTAATAGTAATAATATTAAATTTGCTCTCTCTATCTCTGACTCGCTCGCTCTCTGACACACTCTTTCACACTCTCTCTCTCTCTCTCTCTCTCTCTCGCTCTCTCTCTCTTCCTACCAGTAAAGAGTGAGAGACATCACAGCGAGAATGCAATTCCAAATCTGTAATGTATAATTTTACACTATCAGAAGGAGGGACATGTTCAATCTCAGTCTTTAATTAGATCTCTGGCAACGAAGGGGTGTGTGTGTGTGTGTTAAACAATAACATGCATGATGTATATTATGATCAGATCGTATACGTGATTATAAGAAGATTATACCTCTAATCTTATAAGGGATTAAAAATGGAAACCGAGCTTTGGCACATCAGTAATAATAATAATAATAAGTGGTATGACGTGATCAGTGGATCGATGAGGCTCTCTCTGAGTCACTCAGCGTTTTGTCTTCTCTCCACACCGTCATGTGTCTTTCCTTTTCTCCCGTCCGTGGCTCCGAGACGTGTTGACGTTCAGGTTTGGCAGGATGTTCCATGATGGACACCTCCAGGGGAGTCAGGCTGATCGAGTACAAAGTGTTTATATGTGCTAAAGGAAAGAGATCTGATGGAAAGTCAGAGTTATAGAGTTATAGTGCTGAGAAAAGTTTGTCAAGAAAAACAAATGTGTTTTTATAAGGTTTTCATTTTTTTGATTCACCCTCGTTTATTAATGCACTTGTTCTTACATGTTATTGTTCCTATAGTAGCTGATAATCAAGGATGGGGTTGTGTGTGCGTTACCATGACCACCTGTTATTGTTATGCGTGTGTACATAATACGGGAACGCTTTAAGTGACCATTTCCATAATAGTTTATGATTTCTGAGGCCCACATTGTATCTGCATTATTATAACGTATTGCACTGGGGAGCTGTTTACCAAACAGTCAGTAAACCCTGCTGAAAGTGTCTTTTTATTTTATTTTTATTAAAAAAATTATTATTATTATTATTTTTTGCCCCCTATCACTTTCTGTGCGAGTGTGGATTGAGTGTTCTCAGTCCCGTCTCGGGCTAAACCATCACAGCTCTATTAAAATTGTCATCAAGTCTGAACATTAGAACCCAGCTTCCTTTTTTTTTTCTTCAAGAACACACTATGGCCAAAAGTTTGTGGACACCTGACCATCACACCCGTACAGTATACGCTTGTTGAACATCCCATTCCAGATGTATTTCCCCTTTACTGTTACAATAGAGTCCACTCTTCTGGCCAGTAAAGTTCTTCTGCATCAACCGTAACACACTGTGTCTTCATGGAGCTGGGTTTGTGTACAGGGGCGTTGTGATGCTGGAACCGGTTTGGGTCTATTAGTTGCAGTGAAGGGAAATTGTAACGCTACAGCGTACAGAGATGTTCTATACAGCTGTGTGATTTCAGCTGTGTGGCAACAGTTCAGGGAAGAAGCACATGTGGGTGTTATGGTCAGGCGTCCATATACTTTTAGTTACATGGTGTATCATGTTTATGCTGTAATGAAGATTCAGTGAACTGCAGGCTGATTTCAGCACCAAGGACAGCACCAGCTGAGGCCTGAGTCACTATGAGAGCCTGAGAGAAACAAGTCTCTCTCTATTTCTTTATCTCTTTCTGTCTGACTGATTGTCTTTCCATCTCTCTCTTGATCGGTCTCTGTCTCACTCTCTGTGTGTGTGTCTCACTGTCATCTCTATCTTGGTCTCTCACTTTCTGTCTGTCATTCTCTCTCACTTTCTTTCTGTCTGACTGCCTTTCTGTCTCTATTGATCTGTGCCTCTCTCTCTCTCTCTCTCTCTCTCTCTCTGGGAGTGCGTGCGTGGGGAGGACAGAGCGCGGTTCTGAGACAAAATCTTTTCAAAATGTTTGGTAAACAGAGCAAATGATGTACTGCACACAATCATACACAAAGACCAATCATACTATATAAAAGACAGATCTATTACAGAGAATCTGCATCTAGTAAGGCACTTGTATGACCATGCGTATGACAACAAGATTGAAATGGGGTTTTTACCATTAGATCAGGAGAAAGCTTTTGACCGGGTCGAACATGTTTTTCTTTTTAACATCCTAAAGGCTTTTGGTTTTGATGAAAATTTTATCTCAATGATGAGGTTATTATACTCTGGAGCTACATTTATGATAAAAGTGGCCAGTAGCTTAAGTACTGCTGTGAAGGCTCAGAAGGGTATCAGGCAGGGATGCCCCCTGTTGGGCCAACTTTACAGCATAATTATTTAACCCCTGCTATATGAGCTTAGGAAAGAATTAACAGGTCTACAAATCGACACTCTAAACTGTCAACAACCCACCAAATTATCTGCATATGCCGATGATCTCACAGTTTTAATTAGAGGTGATGTTAAGGTGGTAAAATACGCTCTGGAATGTTATGGAAGAGCTTCATCTGAAAAAGTCAACTGGCATAAGAGTGATGCCGTGTGGTCAATCTGTTAAAAGTCCATCACTTCCTGGCATCATGGACTCTATCAAATATCAACAGATATTAAATGAAAACCTGACTGCCTCTGCCAGAAAGATTAAAATGGGCTGTGGTTGGATCTTCCAGCAGGACAATGATCCAAATCATCATCAAAATCAACACAAAAATGGTTTACTGACCACAAAATCATCAAATGAATAAAACACCACAGAGTTGTTCTAGGAAAATATATTTACTGATGGGGTGGCATGTTCTTCAGCTCAACGTGGAGTTAACAGCACATCCCAAAGTGTTTTATTCCACTTGCACCACAGCAACTTGGCAGCACTAACAATCTGTTAAAAAAATAAATAAATAATAATCAGCCATAACATTAAAACCACCTGACTAATGTGCAGGTCCTCCTTGTGCCGCTAAAACAGCTCTTACTCGTCGAGGCATGGATGCCGCAAGACCTCTGAAGGTGTGCTGTGGTTTCGGGCACCAAGAACATAGTTCCTTTAAGTCCTGTAAGATGCAAGGTGGGCCTCCGTGGATCAGACTTGTTTGTCCAGAACATCCCACAGATGCTCAACAGATGCTCAAATGATCTGGGGAATTTGGTGGCAGTCAACACCTTGAACTCTGTCATGTTCCTCAAACCATTCCTGAACCATTTTTTGTAGTGTGTCTGGGAACATTATTCCACTGAAGGAGACCACTGCCATTAGGGAATTTTGTTGCCATGAAGAGGTGTACGTGGTCTGCAACAGTGTTGGGTAAGTGGTACATGTCAAAGTATATTAACATCCACACAAAAGCCAGGACCCGAGGTTTCCCAGCAGAACATTGCCCAGAACATCACACTGCCTCTGCTAGCTTTTGCTCCCCACTCGCATCAGTGAGCCTTGGGTGCCCTTGACCCTGTCACCAGTTCACCAGTTGTCCTTCCATGGGCCACTTTTGGTAGGTACAAGACCTGCCGTTTTGGCAATGCTCAGACCCAGTTATCTAGACGTCACAGTTTGGCCCTTTTCAAAGTTGCTCAGATCCTTACACTTGCCCATTTTTCCCTAACCGTTCGCTTGGTGCCTGGTATACCCCACCCCTTCACTGGTGCTGTTGTAATGAGATAATCAGTGTTCTTCACTTCACCTGTCAGTGGTTTTACTGTTGTAGCTGATCGGTGTATAGTTGCATTTAATGTTGTAGAATGAAAACACATTCCCGCTCTCACTTGTGTTAGCATGTTGTAACAGCTGTTCTTCCCTCACCTATTGTGTGGTGTGTTTATTTATTTATTTTTATTTATTTATTTTATTTAAAAAAAACAAAACTTTTTTTATATATATATAAAACAAAGCAAAAATGCTGCTTGTCATGTTACCGATAGGGCCACAGAAATGTCCTCTGTGCTGATGTTTTGGCTGTATCTGAAAACTTGTAGCTTTACCCCTGACTTTTACAGTGTTGACACTGGAGATTCCTTTCAGAAATGCTCCATTAATGTCTCCTAACATAAACCCACTAGGACTAAGATGATTTATGCATTGTAGCACCAAACAAAGGTTTCAGTCACTTTTCTGTCTGTAAATTGTCCATCACTGTGTATGGGGCCATAGTCTTGTGTCCTTTATTCATCTCCGTAAACAGTCATCATATTAACCTGTTGACTGGTGTTTATCAGACAGGAGCCTGTGGTTTCCTACTCTGAACGCTGTTCGAGCCATGTCGACTTCAGGAGGCCCCACTCCACCCTTCACCACCCTGTCAGTCACCCACCCAGCCAATCACATCACTCCTGTAGAGCTGCACCGACCAGAGAAACGCAACGCCATGAACTAGGCCTACTGGAGGTATGTTTTTTCATCAAATAAAGGACATAACTACAGGGTTTTCCAAAAGTCTCCATACATAAGGGACTGTTTGCCAGTACCAGGTCAGTACCAGTAGAGGTGTTGTGTTGTGTGGTCAGTTGTACCAGTGACACTAGAGAGAGACATTAGCTGAGAGACATGAGGTCATTTCCACTAAGGGAACATAGTGAGTATCAATGCTCCCTGGTTTTTGTGGTGCGTTGTGGGGATTTTTTAGGGAGCGAACGTTCCAGTGCACTGGAAGGATTTTGCAATTGAGACAACACTTAAAATGGCTGACTCCCTGGTCTCTTGAACCCATACCCTAAACTCAATAGGAAGTCAGCATTCTGATTTTTCTCTTAATTTTTTCCTCCTTTTTTGCCATTTCCAGGCCTTGTACTTTAACATACTCCTCCTGGAGCTTTCATCAGATCGGCATCACGTTCAGTCAGTCTCATCTGCAGGCATTGACGATGCTAAATTCCGAAGCTTTTGAATTTTTGCTGCTCGCCGTGGGCGTGGCGCTCTCACAAATTTAGAAGTTTCACCATGAAAAAGGAAGTTGTTATAACTCAAACATAGAATGTCCAATCTAGGGATGTCACGATACCAAAAATCTAGTAGTCGATACCAGCAAAAATACACGATACTCAATACTACTTTGTGTATAAATAAATAATACTTTTAACTCCTTTATTTAAACACGAGCATTATAAAAAAACAATAGTGGCAACAGTCACATAATATAAAAAAAAGCAATTACAAAATAGATATATAATAAATATGTAGGCATAAAATGTTTTTTCTTCGAGATGTTCTGAAATGAGGTCTGGTTTCGGTGTATAGTTTGGGGATCTCTGTATACATGAAGTAATTTTTGCCTGGTATCTGGGGTTGAACCGCTGAAGCAGAGAGAGAGAGGGGGAAGGTGGAGCAATTTCATTTTAGCCCGGAACCTTTAGCTTGCCTTTGCTAGGAGGTTAAGACTTGGCTTTCAACAAGATAAAGAGCCAAGCATACTTCCAAATGAACACACAAATGCTTCAAGAAACTCAAAATCAGTGTTTTACAATGAGCTTAAACTGTCCTCCATGGTGGCATGGACCAGGACCCCTCGGTCTGCAGCATTACAGGAAGATTTCAGGTTAGACATTATGGGAAGAGTCTCGGTGCTGTTATTGTCTCTGGGGCAGACATCAGTTAACATTGTGACCCCTTCCCTGGAGAGAACAGCATTACAATTCTGAAAACAGTTTTTGTAAATAATAATTCACTACTTAAAGAATGTACCCGAGCTCCTGCTATGCAGTAACTAAAACTGTCTGCAACTCACATGTTACTTCATTCTTTAGTTCCTTCTCTTAAGTGTAGAGCCTCTGTCAGTTTGTTTGTTAGTGTCTCTCATAAGAACTTCCCCAGAGTAGGACAACTGGCAAAACATTACTTGTGTATTCAAGCCACAAGCTCCCCCTCTGAGAGGGTTTTTAGTACAGGTGGCAACATTGTCACATGTAAAAGGGCTTCTTTGAAGCCAGATAATGTAGACCAGCTTGTATTTCTTGCTAGAAACCTCTAGAGCCTATCATTGGGTGTCATCAACCCCCAACAATGTCCCTGCCCCAGCAACATGTGTTCTTGTTATTGCTCACACTTTTTCTGTTTTCTTCAGCAACTCTGAGCATTTTTCATAATTTTTTTATCCTGGCTGAAGCACTTTTATTTCAATCTATAAGAATAAAATAGTAATAAGTTAAAGATATTAATATTGACAAAGGTGAGAGTTTTGTTTATTTGACAGTGATTTCACATTTCTTGTTTGTATGAAGGTTAAATTCAAAATAATTTTTTAAATTTCTAAATTATTATATAGTTTTATAGGAGGAGGTTTCATAGACTTGGCATTCATTTTACAGAAGTTTGAAGGTACAGACATCTATTGTGGGCGTCCTTGGCAGTTTTTCTGAGGATTTATATTGTTCATATCGATATCGGAGTTATATCGTATCGACCGAAATTAAGCAATATATTGTGATATACATTTTGGCCATATCATCCAGCCCTACATGAAGGATGACCATGACAGGGAGTTCTCCATTACCTGTCAGCGCAAATTTTCACCGTGCCTTCGTGTCCTGACCTGTTTCTGATTGAGAAAGTGTGGTGCATTATGAAGCGCAAAAGAGTGCAACCAAGGCACTGTATAGTTGCGCAGCTGAATAAATCTATAACAGATGAATGGTAGAAAATCCCGCTTGTTAATAAAAGAAATGGTGATGTTACACAGTGTTAAACAACTTTTTAGGAGTTTGTTGCAGTCATCAGATTTGAAATGAGTGTGAATGAAATTTATTTTTTTAATATTCAACATCAAAGTACAACATCAAATAATGTGTTTTCAATATAGTACAGGGTGAATTGAATTTTCAAATGTCTCTTTGGTTTTGGGGTTTGATGTTTTTTTTTTTTTTTTGCATTTTCCATATTGTCCCAGCCTTTTTGGAATTGGGGTTGTAGATAAAGAGAACCCAATTAAACTAATGAGACAAAAATATAATACTTCATCATTTATATATTGAGGGAAGTGAACCAATATTACATATCTGTGAGTGGCAAAAGTATGTGAACCCTTGCTTTCAGGATATGGTGTGACCCCCTTGTGCAGCAATAACTGCAACTAAACATTTCCGGTAACTGTTGATCAGTCCTGCACATCGGCTTGGAGGAATTTTAGCTTCAACTCTGGGATGCTGGTGGGTTTCCTCACATGAACTGCTTCCTTCAGGTCCTTCCACAACATTTCTAGTGGATTAAGGTCAGGACTTTGACTTGAACATTCCAAAACATTCACTTAATTCATTCTACCAAAAATGGTTAAAGAAGAAAAGTGTGTTTAAGGTTGTTTTCTTGCTGCATGACCCACTTTCTCTTGAGATTCAGGCAAATTAACTGCTAATCTTCGATGTTCTTACTCTATGGTTAGAAGTACAATATTTGTGCCACTCACAGATTTGTAATATTGCGTCATTTTCCTCAATGAATAATTGACCAAGTATAATATTTCAGTCTGGTTTGTTTAATTGGGTTCTTGTCTACTTTTAGGACTTGTGTGAAAATCTGATGTGTTAGGTCATATTTATGTAGAAATATAGAAAACTTTGACATTGCAAGCTCCACTGTATCTGGTGTGCAGTAGCTTTGGTATCATGTACGTGTTGGGAGAAACAGTCTTCTTAGATTCACTCAATTCTGAATGTTCACACTTTAACTGTTCTCCCCCCCCCCTAGTTGTATAGTGAATATACAGCTTAATAGAATGATTAAAGTTCTAGCAGCAAGGTCGTTTTCCCTATTTGGGGAAAACATTTATTATTAAAGTAGGGTTGAACGAAGTGCACTTCATTTGACTATTTATTGGAATTGTAACAAAATGTTAACTTTATCACTATTAGAAGTACCGATTTGTGGTCTTATCCTCATTACAGGCACGGATGCTGATCACAAAGGAGAGCCTGATGACCACGATCGTCCGCACATTCGATGATCACCTGAGACATCGAGACCAGCAGGGACAATTTCAGTTTGAACTCTACAGTGCACAAAAGGTCTTTAAATTCCGCAGGGTCCAGAGTCTTATAGAAGACCTCAAGTACGGCTGGAAAAAAGCAGAATGTGTTACACTGTCTGTCAGAGAATATCATTATTAATGATAATTAATAGCTAATCATTCTCATTAAACTTTTTTTTTTTTAACTCAGATATGTCCTGATTAGCCGTTCAACAGAGTGGACCGACAAGCTCAGGGAGAAGTTTCTGGAAGGACTTGATGCTTTCTTGGAGCCGCTCAAGGCCATGCAGTGTGTTTACATGTGTTTGTATAAGCCATGTTAACTTGCAGTTATAGATGTAATGATCATGTGGGGTGCAATATAGCCATGTTGTTTAATATCAGTAGTATAATGTGTGTTTGGGGATTTGTGATTTCTGCAGGGTATGGACCCAGTAGTACGCGACGTGGACCAAGACATAGAGATGGAACCATTGTGGGTGACAGCCTTCACATTGCAGATGAAGCTCACACACATTATCTCAGTGATGCAAGAGTGGTGTGCCAGTGATGTGAGTACTAACACACTCACCAGTACTAGTATATTACAATATGTGCACACTCTACAGGAGTTCTGGTAGTGCGACCATAGCAGCAAATGCACATATTATTCCTGCACAAACTAAAACCAACAAGATCTGTCTGAAGATCACAGGACTTTTGTCTTTGTCATGTCTTTGAGGTGTATGGAAATGATTGGCTCCGAGTAGGGATTTCTTGAAGGTCAAAGTTCTATATGTGGTTGTAAATTTAAATCTATATATGGAAGCCTTCAAATAAGAAGGAAGTATTCGACGTGCAGGAAGTGGACAAAATAACTAACAGTACATGAAAAAGCATCTTGACAAACACAGCTATTGTGTATGGGTGAATCGTTGTGCCAGCTAACAGCATGCAGCCACTATAAAAATGGTCTGAAAAGTATCCCTTAATGAGTTTTCAGAATTAACAGGCAACTGACAGAGCTCCAGTTCGGCTAAATAGTGGGTGTTGTAATTGCAGGTGCATCAGTCCCCAAAAATGGCTTGATGCGTTAGTCGGTCTTCCCGGTGTTACATGGTGTTCGGCCACACAGCGATTACATCACTTGCCCGCTGCGGCATTGCTCCTACTGTTATTTTGAACTTGAAGTGTCACTGAGGAAGCAGCACCCTTCGAGCTAACGCAATTACAATAATTTCTTCTAATCTCTATACTTTAAAATTATTTACCTTACGTTATACAAATATAACTGACACTACTTTAGATAAAACAATTGTAACGTTGCTCTGTCGAAAATTTGAACTGTATTATGTTTTTCTTTTTTTTTTTTTTTTTTTTACAAAACATCCGCGACTAGCTTGTAGCCCGTAGCCCGCTAGCATCACCTACCGCTAGCCTTGTTTACGTTTCACATTTCTCACTTACCGCTGTTCTGTTTAAAAAAATATATATATATGTCTGCTGTCTCTCTGGTTTTGGGTGCAGATGAGGACTCGCTCGAGCTTCACATGGTGCGGCTGTAACTGGAAAATGTGGAGAAGCAGATCCGCGGCCTACTCGACAAGCAGGCCCAGCTGCTGGAGCAACAAACTGCGCTGGAAACATCTTGTGCCTCTGCCCACATATCCAAGGTAAGCACACAGCGTGGTATTTCCACTCCCAGCCCCTCTACGCCGTGTGTTTCTCTGTGCAGGGACCGTGCACCTAGGACTTTCCCAGCCGTGGTCTCCGTCACGCCGGCGCCAACACACCTCGGGCCTTGGGTGAACCAGCGGCGGAAGGCGCGGGCTGGACCCTCTCCACCTCCGGTGTTCGAGATTCCAACCAGGAACCGCTTCGCCCCTCTCCGCCAGACCAGACCCAACGCTGTGATCATCGGAGACTCCATTGTGCGGAACGTCCGTGTAGCCTCATCTAAAGGTAAGGTGCGCACACACTGTTTTTCTGGTGCTTGTGTCCTTCATGTCGCTGCGCAGGTATCCGGGATCCTGAAGAAGGACGAGCGCACTGGAGCGGTTGTGCTGCACGCGGGGACGAATGACACCAGGCTGCGGCAGACGGAGGTTCTGAAGAGGGACTTCTCCAGCCTGATCGAGACGGTACGAGGCAGATCACCCACCGCGAAGATCATCGTCTCTGGACCTCTTCCCACATACAGACGTGGAGCAGAAAAGTTCAGTAGACTTCTAGCATTAAATGATTGGTTAGTCTCTTGGTGTAATGAGCAGAATCTGGTGTTTGTCAATAACTGGAATCTGTTCTGGGAGCGTCCTAGGTTGTTTCGTCCTGATGGCCTGCACCCCAGCAGCCTTGGAGCGGAACTGCTTTCAGACAACATTTCCAAGGCGCTACACTCCAAGTGACTGCTTACCGTAAGCACATCTTCCAATAATAACAGCATTCAGTATAATCAATGTTCAACTAAAAATCCGGCAAAGGTAATACATACTATAGAGACTGTGTCTGTTCCCCGAGCTATACAAATATATAGAAAATCTCGGAAAGTCTATCTTCGTAACCTAATTAACATAAAACTAAATCATATTGAATGCACAGCCAGCACTTTTGATCTGAGGCTAGGACTATTAAACATTAGATCTCTTGTGTCTAAGGCTCTTATTGTTAACGACATCATTACTGATCAGGAATGTAATTTAATGTGTTTAACAGAAACTTGGATTAAACCAAACGAGTACATAGCATTAAATGAAGCCAGTCCTCCTGGATACAGTTATGTACATCAGCCTCGTTCAACTGATAGAGGAGGAGGTGTTGGTTTCATCCATAGTAAAAATCTAGTCGTCACACAAAAACCTAAGCATAAATTTAATTCTTTTGAAATTCTTTATACCAGTATAACTTATGTAGCCACAAAAAATAAGTCAATTCCTCTAATTATTATTTACAGACCCCCAGGGCCATATACTGAATTTCTTAGTGAATTTGCAGACTTTGTCTCAAACCTGGTTGTGTCTGTAGATAAAGCATTAATCGTCTGTGATTTTAATATTCACTTTGATATCCAGAAGACCCTCTGAGGACAGCGGTTGTGTCCATCTTAGATTCAGTAGGGATTAATCAGAACGTAATCGGGCCTACTCATAATGGTGGTCACACTCTTGACCTCATACTAACATACGGACTAAGTATAGAAAATATTATCATTTTTCCGCAGTCTGAAGTTGTCTCAGACCATTATCTTATCTTGTTCATAATACGTATTGATCATAATATTTCCACCTCGCCTCGCTACCGCATAAAACGTACCTACACATCAGCTACTGCACCGAGCTTCATAAATAACCTCGCAGAAACATCAATTAGATTTGGATCACCATCAGATCACATAGAACTCGATCAGGCGACTGAAAGCTCGGAGTCAACACTCCGCTACACGCTAGATAGAGTGGCTCCACTCAAAAGGAAAATAATTAGAGAAAAAAAATTAGCACCCTGGTATAATGATCAAACGCGAACCTTAAAACAGACAACTCGACAATTAGAACGTAAATGGTGTCAAACCAAACTGGTGATATTTCAAACAGCATGGAAGGAGAGCCTACTGAAATATAGGAAATCTATTGGCGATGCTAGAAAAATCTATTTCTCCACCTTAATAAAAGACAACAAAAACAATTCTAGATTCCTTTTCAACACAGTAGCAAAATTAACTAGGAATAAAACCACTACAGAGAGAAACACTCAATCATTACATAGCAGTGAAGATTTCATGAAATTTTTCATTGATAAGGTTGAAAATATTAGACGTGAAATACAGGCCATTAAATTAAAACTGGACAGTACTGTAACAAACCCATTACATGACAATGTAGCAATATCAGATCAATGTTTAGAGTGTTTTGCTCCGCTTAGAGAGACCAAACTAGCTACATTAATCTCTTCTGCCAATTCATCAACTTGCATACTAGATCCCGTACCTACATGTTTGTTTAAACAGATTGGTCCAGGAGTAATTGAACCACTTTTAAATATAATCAATTCTTCCCTAAGCACTGGCTATGTACCTAAATCACTTAAATTAGCAGTTATTAAACCCTTGATTAAAAAACCTGATCTTGACCCGTCTCAATTGTCCAGCTATAGACCAATATCAAATCTCCCCTTCATCTCTAAGATTTTAGAAAAGGTTGTAGCAAAGCAGTTATGCTCGTACTTAGATAGGAATAACATTCATGAAATGTATCAGTCAGGATTTAGACCTCATCATAGCACAGAGACAGCGTTAGTTAAAGTAGTAAATGACCTTCTACTGACCTACGATCAGGGTTGTGTCTTGCTGCTTGTGTTACTCGACCTTAGCGCAGCTTTTGATACTATAGATCACACTATTCTCCTTGATAGATTAGAAAACGTTGTTGGTATTAAGGGAACAGTCCTCTCCTGGCTCAGGTCTTATCTGACCGATCGTTATCAGTTCGTAGATGTAAATGGTGATTTCTCCATGCGTACTGAGGTTACTTTTGGAGTTCCACAGGGTTCCGTTTTAGGCCCACTGCTCTTTACTTTATATATGCTACCTCTAGGTCAAATTATTCGTAAACATGGAATTAGCTTCCACTGTTATGCTGATGATACACAGTTATATGTTTCAGCGAAGCCAGAGGACAGACAGAAGCTTAGTAAAGTTGAGGATTGTGTAAAGGACATTAGACATTGGATGTTAATTAACTACCTTCTACTTAATTCTGATAAAAACAGAAATACTTTTATTAGGCCCACGTGTAGCTAGAAGTATTCTTTCTGATTACATGGTTACTCTGGATGGTCTTTCTGTTTCATCATGTGCAGCAGTTAAAGACCTTGGAGTGATTATTGACTCCAGCCTATCATTTGATGCTCATGTAGATAATATTACTAGGATAGTCTTCTTTCATCTCAGAAATATTTCTAAAATAATTAACATATTGTCACTACATGATGCGGAAATACTAGTTCATGCATTCGTCACCTCTAGGTTAGATTACTGTAATGCCTTACTGTCTGGATGTTCCAGTAGGAATATAAATAAGCTCCAGTTAGTCCAGAATGCAGCTGCTAGAGTCCTAACTAGAACCAGAAGATACAACCACATCACATCGATATTATCAGTACTGCATTGGCTCCCAGTGAAATCTCACACTGATTATAAAATACTATTATTAACCTATAAAGCACTAAGTGGTCTCGTGCCACAGTATCTAAGCGACCTTTTGGTTTTCTGTGATCCGCCACGCCTACTTAGGTCAAAAGATGCAGGCTATCTGATGGTACCTCGAATAGTGAAGGCTACAGCAGGGGGAAGAGCCTTCTTTTATAGAGCCCCACAGTTATGGAACAGTCTTCCTATTAGTGTTCGGGACTCAGACACAGTCTCAGTGTTTAAGTCTAGGCTTAAAACCTATTTGTTTACTCAAGCCTACCCTGACTCTATTATGCTAATTCACAGTCCTAATAATCTTTTCTCTCCCTCTCTCCTTCTGCCGAGCCACACACGAATTTATGGAGATACTAGAGATCCTGATCCTTTCTGCCTCTGGATGGCGCTCTCATCTACTGCAATTCCAGACTGCTGAGATTACGGCTGCTCCTAAGGCCAAACAGACTTCATATAAATCCATAATGAACTTTTTCACACTATCTGTTGCTACCCAGATATATTTAATAGTATTTTATATCTATCTATCTATCTATCTATCTATCTATCTATCTATCTATCTATCTATCGCTCTCTCTCTCTCTCTCTCTCTAGCCTCCTCACGGGGGTTGGTCTTCTTATAGGAGATAGCCTCCTCACGGGGGTTGGTCTTCTTATAGGAGACAGCCTCCTCACGGGGGTTGGTCTTCTTATAGGAGACAGCCTCCTCACGGGGGTTGGTCTTCTTATAGGAGACAGCCTCCTCACGGGGGTTGGTCTTCTTATAGGAGACAGCCTCCTCACGGGGGTTGGTCTTCTTATAGGAGACAGCCTCCTCACGGGGGTTGGTCTTCTTATAGGAGACAGCCTCCTCACGGGGGTTGGTCTTCTTATAGGAGACAGCCTCCTCACGGGGGTTGGTCTTCTTATAGGAGACAGCCTCCTCACGGGGGTTGGTCTTCTTATGAGATGTTCTTCTTAAAAGGGATGAGAATCTCAAAAAGGGGATGGGCTTCTAAAAGGGGGTGTGATTCTCAAAGGGGATGGGCTTATTACAGGAAAGGGTGTGATTCTTAGAGCAGATAGGCCTGGTAAAGGGGACGGGCTTCTCGAAGGACTTCTAAAAGGCACCTCATGCTCATCACTACCATTTTGCTCCTCCTCATGCTGGTCAGGCATGTGGACGTCATCCTCGTAGTCACTCTCCACGGTGTTGTAGTACAGCTCGTCGGCAGCAAACGGCGGATCAGAAGGTGTATCCTCCCTCCGTGTTCCTGTATCAAAAGAGATGAAGAGACAGTGAGACACATCTGCACGTCTCGTAAAAGAAACCAGAAAATCCTCCCTCTAAACTGTCCTTTTCACAAAACGTATTTACACAAGTTAATGGTAAATTACTGTCATCTTCCTATAACGGTGCATACATCCTCAGTATCTCCGTTCTAGCTGCATGTAGAGGTGTTCGATACGGGTGTCACAGTGTCACGACTTCACTGTTAGTCACGGCATATAATCACACACTTACCTCACTGCTCACTTTCCCCCTTGCCAACAAACAGAATAAAACACATTTCTGTCTATTACTGTTTTTTTCTGATCTCTAACGGTTCTTATCCCTTTTATGTCCATCTGTGGCTCCCCAAAAACTCTTCCCACCCTCTTTCTCCTAAATCACACAACTCCTAACTTCATCACACATCGACGGCTATGAAGAACAAATCATCGCTGACCAGAATTAAACCAAACTACTCTATATTTTGCCTAAACAGCACTGCACACTGGTCAGATTTATGATTATTTATTTATTGCTCAGTCAGCTGCATTTCCTCACAGCATCTCTCTCTCTCTCTCTCTCTCTCTCTCTCTCTCTCTTAGCTTATAACAACTTTAACAATACTTTTCGTTCTCAAAAATATCTTAGAAACAAGAACAATTAGGAAATTTTATTTGCTTTAGTTAAATTCTATACGATCATACTATTCACTGTAGCAAACTTTAGTTAAACTTTTAGTAAACTTTAATATAGAAATAGCTGACTTTTCTACCAAGATAGTAAACACAAAACCAAACTGTTTCATATATCTGATTAAAAATTTTATATATATATATATATATATATATATATATATATATATATATATATATATATATATATATATATATATATATACACACACACACACACACAGTATCTCACAAAAGTGAGTACACCCCTCACATTTTTGTAATTATTTGATGATATCTTTTGATGTGACAACACTGAAGAAATGACACTTCGCTACAATGTAAAGTAGTGAGTGTACAGCTTGTGTAACAGTGTAAATTTGCTGTCCCCTCAAAATAACTCAACACACAGCCATTAATGTCTAAACCGCTGGCAACAAAAGTGATTACACCCCTAAGTGAAAATGTCCAAATTGGGTCCAAAGTGTCAATATTTTGTGTGGCCACCATTATTTTCCAGCACTGCCTTAACCCTCTTGGGCATGGAGTTCACCAGAGCTTCACAGGTTGCCACTGGAGTCCTCTTCCACTCCTCCATGACAACATCACGGAGCTGGTGGACGTTAGAGACCTTGTGCTCCTCCACCTTCCGTTTGAGGATGCCCCACAGATGCTCAATAGGGGTTAGGTCTGGAGACATGCTTGGCCAGTCCATCACCTTCACCCTCAGCTTCTTTAGCAAGGCAGTGGTCGTCTTGGAGGTGTGTTTGGGGTCGTTATCATGCTGGAATACATGCTGGGAGCATGCTCTGCTTCAGTATGTCACAGTACATGTTGGCATTCATGGTTCCCTCAATGAACTGTAGCTCCCCAGTGCCGGCAGCACTCATGCAGCCCCAGACGATGACATGTTTTTCAGTACAAACCTATAGTTATACATTTTTATTTCATATGTCTTCTACATTATCCAGTCAGTACAAAAAACATTTCAGATTCCTAAACATTAGTTTCCCAGCACAAAATTAAATGTTACAGAAAAATGTTTGTATGTCAGTAAAGAAAGCAGCATATTATGTAAGAGACACTTTTCAGACAAAAAAAAAACAACATAATGAAGACTGCTGGGTTTTGCTGCAAAAATAAGAAGTGCGACAGTCAAAGTCTCCAGAAGAACCGTGACTGGTTCTGCAAGATGCTCAAAAAAACCTACATCTCATTTCCTTATAAAACTGCACTAATAGTATGGGAGACTACTATTTTTTAAGCAAAGGGTCATCACAACAAATATTTACTGTTTACTGTTTACTGATTTTTATATTATGTTTAAAAAATATAGAAACATTTCATTGGATTATTGTTGAAGGCATGTTTGCTCTACAGCATTTCTTTGAATGTGACTTTTGTACAGTACGGTGTGTGTATATATGTACAGTACTGTGTGTATACATGTACAGTACTGTGTGTGTATATATGTACAGTACTGTGTGTGTATATATGTACAGTACGGTGTGTGTATATATGTACAGTACTGTGTGTGTATATATGTACAGTACTGTGTGTGTGTATATGTAGCCTTCACTATTCGAGGTACCGTCAAGTAGCCTGCATCTTTTGACCTAAGTAGGCGTGGCGGATCATATAAAACCAAAAGGTCGCTTAGATACTGTGGCACGAGACCACTTAGTGCTTTATAGGTTAATAATAGTACAGTACTCTGTGTGTGTATATGTACAGTACGGTGTGTGTATATGTACAGTACTGTGTGTGTGTATATGTACAGTACTGTGTGTGTATATATGTACAGTACGGTGTGTGTGTGTATATATGTACAGTACGGTGTGTGTGTGTATATATGTACAGTACGGTGTGTGTGTGTATATATGTACAGTACGGTGTGTGTGTGTATATATGTACAGTACGGTATGTGTGTGTATATATGCACAGTATGGTGTGTGTATATATGTACAGTACTGTGTGTGTATATATGTACAGTACTGTGTGTGTATATGTACAGTACTGTGTGTGTATATGTAGCCTTCACTATTCGAGGTACCATCAAGTAGCCTGCATCTTTTGATCTAAGTAGGCGTGGCGGATCATATAAAACCAAAAGGTCGCTTAGATACTGTGGCACGAGACCACTTAGTGCTTTATAGGTTAATAATAGTACAGTACTCTGTGTGTGTATATGTACAGTACGGTGTGTGTATATGTACAGTACTGTGTGTGTGTGTATATGTACAGTACTGTGTGTGTGTATATATGTACAGTACGGTGTGTGTGTATATATGTACAGTACGGTGTGTGTGTGTGTATATATGTACAGTACTGTGTGTATATCTGTACAGTACGGTGTGTGTGTGTATATCTGTACAGTACGGTGTGTGTGTGTGTATATCTGTACAGTACGGTGTGTGTGTGTGTATATATGTACAGTACGGTGTGTGTGTGTATATATGTACAGTACGGTGTGTGTGTGTATATATGTACAGTACGGTGTGTGTGTGTGTATATATGTACAGTACGGTGTGTGTGTGTATATATGTACAGTACGGTGTGTGTGTGTATATATGTACAGTACGGTGTGTGTGTGTATATATGCACAGTATGGTATGTGTATATATATATCTATATATATATATGTCTGTACATTATACCTACGGTCTTGAAGGAAACATGAATTCTGCTCTCTACCAGAAAATCCTAAAAGAGAATTAGGATTCTCGGTCTTCAGTCCATAATATGAAAGTCAAGCGCTGCAAGACAATGATCCAAAGCATAGGAGTAAGTCCAAGTACTAGAAGTAAGTGAAAGTCTGATCTCCAGTTATTAGAAATGTTTGGTTGCAGTTATTGCTGCTAAAGGTGGCACAACCAGATTTTAAGTTTCAGGGGGCAGTTCATTTTTCACGTTGCTGATAGCTGTAGCTGTTGGATAACTTTTTTAAAAGTATTGTTTATAAAATTGATTATAAAATACTATTATTAACCTATAAAGCACTAAGTGGTCTCGCGCCACAGTATCTAAGCGACCTTTTGGTTTTATATGATCCGCCACGCCTACTTAGGTCAAAAGATGCAGGCTACTTGACGGTACCTCGAATAGTGAAGGCTACAGCAGGGGGAAGAGCTTTCTCTTATAGAGCCCCACAGTTATGGAACAGTCTTCCTATTAGTGTTCGGGACTCAGACACAGTCTCAGTGTTTAAGTCTAGGCTTAAAACCTATTTGTTTACTCAAGCCTGACTCTATTATGCTAATTCACAGTCCTAATAATCTTTTCTCTCCCTCTCTCCTTCTGTCGAGCCACACATGAATTTACGGAGATACTAGAGATCCTGATCCTTTCTGCCTCTGGATGGAGCTCTCATCTACTCCAAATCCAGATTGCTGGGACTACGGCTGCTCCTAACGCCATACAGACTTCATATAAATCCATAATGAACTTTTTCACACTAACTGTTGTTGCCCAGATGAGGACGGGTTCCCTTCTGAGTCGGGTTCCTCTCAAGGTTTCTTCCTCTTAAAACATCTCAGGGAGTTTTTCCTCGCCACCGTCGCCAGTTGGGATAAATTCGCACCTTTAATATCTGTATACCGTGTTGATATTTCTATAAAGCTGCTTTGAGACAATGTCTATTGTAAAAAGCGCTATACAAATAAAACTGAATTGAATTGAAATGAATTGTATTATATTTAATAGTATTTTATATCTATCTATTTATCTCTCTCTCTCTCTCTCTCTCTCTCTCTCTCTCTCTCTATATATATATATATATATATATATATATATATATATATATATATATATATATATATATATATATATATATATATATAATATGCTGAATTTTTCAGTAAAAACATTTTTTAATGTAAGAAAACATAAAAACCAAGCAGTCAGGCATTAGCATTGATGCATTCTGCCCCATCTGAGTCCTACTGTACTTTTACTGCTCCATGTGTCAGTTTTAGTCATGAAGCATTGTGATTTATCTAACATGAAGTATCTTGTAAATAAGGTTTAGAAAAATGCTATATAAATAAAGATTTAATTACCACAGAGATTACATTTACAAATATTTAAGCGACGGTAAAAACATTTTGAAGATAGTCATAACAACCACTGTACTCACCTGTTTTTTCCCAATCTTTTTACCCGTTCCAATCCACTGTAACGACACTTTACTATGAAATTTATTCTTTAAATCATTATAATAATCATTATTAGTATGGTGGCTTAGTGGTTAGCACATTTGCCTAGCACTTCTGGGGATGGGGGTTTGACTCCTGCTTCCACCCTGTGTGTGTGGAGTTTGCATGTTCTCCCCGTGCTTCAGTGGTTTCCTCCGAGTACTCCAATTTCCTCCCCAAGTTCAAATAGATTAGATTAGATTCCACTTTATTGTCATTAAGCAGTTTGTGTGAGATTGTTCACATTCACCCCATTAATTATTTGCAATATATCACAAGTCACATGTTCAACAGGATGTTGTATCATCTGACTTTCCTGAAGATCATGTGAAGAAGAAAACCATGTTCTGTAATTTAAAAAATTTTTATAACAAAACTTAACCCTGTTGCGTTCAACCCTGTTTCTCATTTAAGAGCAAAATGCAGCCATTTTCTGCAAAGAAACATGATAAAAATGAGATTGATGCCCGAGATGGATGAACCTTTTTTTGAATGATTAAATGCATGTTTTCTTATATTTGCTCTTCATTCATTTATTCATTCATCTTCAGTAAACGCTGCATCATGATCGGGGTCGAGGTGGGTCCGGAGCCTATCCTGGGAACACTGTGCGTGAAGTGGGAGAAGTCATCCTTGACGGAATAACAGACCAGCACAGGGCACCACGCACACACGTACAGTGCATATGCATTAATATCAATTTAGCTATAACCAACCCACCTATTTGTATGTTTTCAGTCAGTGGGAGGAAACCAAAGAACCCAGAGGAAACCCACACAAACACAAAAACAAGAGAATATGCAAAACTCAAGACCCAGACAATAACCCAAGCTCAGGATTGAACTCAGGCCCTGGGGAGGTGAGGAGGTTGTCTAGGTTGTTTCTAGACAACCTATCCTACAGGGTCACGGGGAACCTGGACCTGGATGGTGGATGACAGGGTGCCAGTCCATCGCAGGACACGATCACACACACACATACACACACACACACACACACATTCATACACTACAGACACTTTAGACATGCCAATCAGCCTACCATGCATGACTTTGGACTGGGGGAGGAAACCGGAGTACCCGGAGGAAACCCCCACAGCACGGGGAGAACAGGCAAGCTCTGCACACACAGGGCAGCGGCAGGAAACGAACCCCTGACCCTGGAGGTGTGAGGCGAACCCTCTGCCTAGCGTTACAAGGGTTAAATGCACCACAATCATGAAATCAGCCCGACCCTAGATAGTATACAGTGTGTACTTGAGTATGTAGTACCTTAGTGTTCAATTTGAAACGTTACCTAACTTTTTTATCTTGAACAGAAATGACAAATAAGTAGCACAATATTTCATGTCACTGAACTGCACCAAAACAGCACCCACAGGAAGCACCATATACAGTAAAACCACAACTGAAAGGAAAAACAAGTGTCCAGTAGCCCACCCTTCATTTTTTTGGTAAATTTAATACATCATCCGAGTCTCAGAAGTACAACGCATCTCACTAAACTTCCCAGTGTGAGCACACCACTCGCACTAAAAGTATCCAAAGTGACACAGCATTAGTAATATGTTTTGGATGGAATGGAGTACATACTTGAGGTAACTTCTGCCAAAATGACTGATTATAACTTCTAAATATTAATTACTACATATGTTTCCATTGACTGGTTTTCAGAAATGGCAAGAGAACATGCATTTCCATCAACTAATGGTTATGTAGAATATCCTGAAAAGAAAGTGACACAATAATGTGAGCAGTACAAGGCAGCTGGTCATAGAGACACAGGAGCACACACACTTGCTGGCACTATTTACTCAGAAATGTGCCTTTTAATGCTTGATTCGCCTCAGTTGTTTCACACCACCCCATCGTAGATCATTTTCCTATAAAAGCACACCAGAACGTTTTATACCTTAATTATGACAATTTTCTCCTCCTCAGCCAAGAGTCAAAATAAATAAATAAATTACATACTTTTTAAAAATATAATAAATAATAAACTTAATATTAACATGTTTTCCAAATATCCGTTCATAGATTTAAAAAATTGTGACGATAAAACCACCAGGATTGAAGAAATATGGCCGTGGATGCAACTCAAGTGTGATAGTATGTAACAGCTGATAGTGATGCTCTGTGGTATGGAGTGTTTATAAGAAGACGGACAGGACATTAAAAAAGTTCACAACCAATAAAATTTATCCAGGTATATAATTACAATTATGTACATTATCCTGTAACAAGGAAATATTAAAATAGACATATTTTTAGAACCATCGTTCAAAAGGCGTGTTGTAAAAAATAGGTTTTGTTGTGATCTCACATTAAAACTGTAAAAGTATGCTTTCTTTTTCTAACGAGAAGACGCATCAATGCGATTTTCTCTCAATGTGTGCGAGACACAACGGGCAACATGGAGGAAGTGAGTGTTACTAAGAAGACGACAACGTTGACCGTACACTCGTATATATCCTATCTGAATCCTCTCTGGGGGTTGGGGTTTATTAAGTCATAATGTAAGTGCCTGTCTTAATGATCTGTTCTTCTTTTTTGATCATGATCCTCTTGACATTCATCATGCCTTGTTGAGTGAATTCTGATGCTGTTTCAGTCTCATCCATGTCATATCACTCTCTAGTGCATATAACTCCTTTGCTGCTGTTCAATGATGGGTGATAAAATGCCTTTATCGGTACATTTGCCAGCATAATTGCACGCATGATGTTTTCAACATGGCTTTTCTTGGAGCATTCTACTAGGATTTGTCCGGATCCTAGCTTTTTTAACATTTTTAACTGCTCCTGCTATGCCTGTAATGATTTTCTGTATTGTAAATGGAGACAATTTTGTAAGAGGCATGTCTGTTGTTTGTGACCCTAGCAGTATAAATCTCTGCCAGTTTTCACTCTTTTGAAAGTAAATACATCCAGTACCTGAATCATCATCCAATGTCTGTTCTATCATCCGTCGTTTTGTTTTGTTTTTTTGTTAGCCATGTTTGTATTTTTAAATCTCACCACTCCTGCTCCCCACCCACCTCCGAGCCCAGCAAGGTGATGCACAGAGCTGTGGTCATCCTCCGGATATGCACCAAGGATACAGGGTTGATCTACTTGAGCAAAGGGAACAAAATATTCATTCTACTCAATTAAGACCCTGAGCCTGAGCCCTTTCTGGTACATCTTGACTAGACGATTTGGTTGGAGCGGGTACTTCCAACCTCCCGTCTATGTGAATTCGAAGCCAAAGAATTGTGTTGGATCTGAGTCAGCCACAGCATGCACGTTCCTCAAATATCAGGTTCTCGTCCTCTCCAAACACGGGTTGCAACTTACGGCAAATAAGTCGCCTCATTTGCTGCCTTTTACGATCAGCAAGAGGATGCTAGCGACCTATTCTTCCCCGGGTCCCCAGGTGTGCACTGATAGTGTAACTAACATTACTTAATTGAATTTTATATTCCTAAACCAATAGTGATGATTATGGTAGTAAAGATATATTCTATATTTAGTCATATAGTCTATATTTGGCCATCAACACATCAATGACTGGACAATAAAAGATATTAAAAAATAAATAAAATTATGTAGGGAATTTAGCCAGCGGTGGGCGGAGCACAGACACACAGGAGGGCGTTTCAGTGTTATGTGATCTTTATTTAAGGCTATCGGTGAGGGGACTGCGGGTATGTGTGCGTTTGTGTGTGTGTGGGTTGAAGTGCGATCGGGTGGTGAGGGTCTCAGCCGTCGTCGGTTACAGTCAAGGGGGGGCGGAGCCATCACTCGAGTCGGAGTCACCTAAAACCAGGAAAAAACACACAACAGTGATTAGCAGACATGCGCGCGTCGGCAAAATTGCATAAAACACGCTAGAGATCCGCGCTCATGCTCGGAGACACTTCTCTCCCTTTTCGAGTGGAATATCGTCCTTTTATACTCTCCCCTCGCTTGCTGGATGGTGGAATTCTTCCACGCGGTGCACCATTCATGAGCCGTGAGTGTGTCGGCGGCCCCGCCCCGCCACCACATGCTCTCTGGCCGTCCAAAACATTCGGTGGCGCTGAAGTGGAACTGTCTCTTCCGCGTCACCGCGGGAGGAGCGATCTTTGTTTCCTGTGTGCCAGCCGCCGGCCTGTTGCCACAGTACCCCCCCAGCTCCGAGCCCACTGCCGTCGTGTGTCGGGCCCACAGTGCATTCCGTCGCGAGAGGCCATCTGCATTCCCATGGTGGGTCCCTGCACGGTGCTGGACCTGAAAAGAGAAATCCTGCAATGAGAGGAACCATCGGGTTACCCTGGCATTCGTGTCATTGGCCTTGGCCATCCACTGCAGTGGGGCGTGGTCTGTCACCAGGACGAAGTGCCGACCAGCCAGGTAGTATCGCAGCTCTTCGATGGCCCACTTTATCGCCAGGGCTTCTCTTTCCACGGCCGCATACTTCCTCTCAGCTGGGGACAACTTTCGACTGATATAAAGGACCGGGTGTTCCTCTCCGTCGAAGGTCTGCGAGAGAACAGCACCCAGCCCGGTCTCGGAGGCATCTGTGTGTACGGTGAATGGGAGGCCTAAGTCTGGGTTGCGTAGCACTGGGGCACTGATGAGGGCCTCCTTTAGGGCTTGGAACGCCTGCTCTGCCTCCGCAGACCATTTCACCCTTTCCAGCTGGCCTCGATTTTCTTCGCCTGTGGCTTCAGCATACCCCGGCCAATACGGTAGCCCAGGTACTGTGCCTCGGTCAGGCCTAGGTGGCATTTCTTGGGGTTGGCTGTCAGCCCGGCCTTCCGGAGTTCCTTCAGAACCTCCCCCAGGTGGAACAGGTGGTCCGACCAAGTGGGGGAGTGGATAACTACGTCGTCTAGGTAGGCGGCTGCGAACATACGAAAAGTATTGTTAAAGTTGTTATAAGCCAAGAGAGAGAGAGAGAGAGAGAGAGAGAGAGAGAGAGAGAGATGCTGTGAGGAAATGCAGCTGACTGAGCAATAAATAAATAATCATAAATCTGACCAGTGTGCAGTGCTGTTTAGGCAAAATATAGAGTAGTTTGGTTTAATTCTGGTCAGCGATGATTTGTTCTTCATAGCCGTCGATGTGTGATGAAGTTAGGAGTTGTGTGATTTAGGAGAAAGAGGGTGGGAAGAGTTTTTGGGGAGCCACAGATGGACATAAAAGGGATAAGAACCGTTAGAGATCAGAAAAAAACAGTAATAGACAGAAATGTGTTTTATTCTGTTTGTTGGCAAGGGGGAAAGTGAGCAGTGAGGTAAGTGTGTGATTATATGCCGTGACTAACAGTGAAGTCGTGACACTGTGACACCCGTATCGAACACCTCTACATGCAGCTAGAACGGAGATACTGAGGATGTATGCACCGTTATAGGAAGATGACAGTAATTTACCATTAACTTGTGTAAATACGTTTTGTGAAAAGGACAGTTTAGAGGGAGGATTTTCTGGTTCCTTTTACGAGACGTGCAGATGTGTCTCACTGTCTCTTCATCTCTTTTGATACAGGAACACGGAGGGAGGATACATCTCTTGATCCGCCGTTTGCTGCCGACGAGTTGTACTACAACACCGTGGAGAGGGACTACGAGGATGACGTCCACATGCCTGACCAGCATGGGGAGGAGCAAAATGGTGGTGATGAGCATGAGGTGCCTTTTAGAAGTCCTTCGAGAAGCCCGCTCCCTTTACCAGGCCTATCTGCTCTAAGAATCACACCCTTTCCTGTAATAAGCCCACCCCCTTTGAGAATCACACCCCCTTTTAGAAGCCCATCCCCTTTTTGAGATTCTCATCCCTTTTAAGAAGAACATCTCCTATAAGAAGACCGACCCCCGTGAGGAGGCTATCTCCTATAAGAAGACCGACCCCCGTGAGGAGGCTATCTCCTATAAGAAGACCGACCCCCGTGAGGAGGCTATCTCCTATAAGAAGACCGACCCCCGTGAGGAGGCTATCTCCTATAAGAAGACCGACCCCCGTGAGGAGGCTATCTCCTATAAGAAGACCGACCCCCGTGAGGAGGCTATCTCCTTTAAGAAGACCATGCACTGCGACGAGCCCACCCACTTCTGTTACTCCTGCATCCGTTCCTCACGTCAGCGTCAACGTTACTTTGTGGTTAGATGTAAGTGTTGATTAGACTTAGATCTGGGTTATAATCTGTATTAAGACCTGTTATGTCCCCTCCATTTTCACTGAGTAGAGCTGAAACCTTTACAATGCACATCTGTTACATTTGATTTTTTGTTGTTGATATAATAACCATTTACTTTTTTTTTTAAGTACCATTACTTTGTTCTTTTATACTGCATGAGCAAAAATAAAAATAACTTAATTAAATAATAATAATAAAAAAACATCTTTTGGAGAAATGGGGTGGGTTTTATGTAAACAAGTTAAACATCTAATATTGAGTCAGAAACATGTCAAAGAATCATATTAAATCATGAACATGTGAAACATATGATAATGAATTTGTTAGAAAAACTATTTTCCCTTGCTCCCAGCGGCGTGAAACTCACTGTATAGTGATTTAAGCCAGTGTAGCGCCCCCGTGTGTCTGCACACACAGGAGGAATGAAAACACGCTTTGTCAGGGCACTTTTGAGGAAAAGTGACTTTCTAGACTGCAAATCTCACATTTTCCCCTTTATCATACATTATCATCATATAATGGATTTTAATGTAAACAATCCTATTTCGTATCATTTTACATCAGAAACCTGCAAAGTATATTATGTACAAAATGTCATATTGGAGCAGGTCACCGTCACGTATCGTGACGGAGCAGAGATAGGACGGATGCAAGTGCAGGATGAACAGTTGTTTATTTGAAAGAGGGACAGGCAGACAAATCCAAAACGTGATCCAAAACGTAATCCATTGGCAAACAGGCATACACGGGGAAAGGCAGGAATCTAGGTCGTGGTCACGGAAAACAGGGTCGATAAACAAAACAAGAAACGAACTATGACGAGGGACTGGAAGCGGATAATCCAGCGCGAACTAACTCTAAACATGGACCGTGACAATGACAATGACAATGACAATGACACGAGCTAAACTAACTCTAAACATTTAATCTTCCGTGTTGTGTGTTGGGAGGCGTGTGGTATATATGCGGACATGATCAGCGTCTAAACCGCTAGCAGCTGAGAGCAATTCAGACCCACGTGAAATCCCAGCCAATGACAGAACAGGGAGGAGACAGAAACATAAACAAAACACACGTGTCCAGATGTCATTACAGTCAACAACGTAAAAGCAGGTGCTCGCGCATTCGCGCTTAGAGCACGCTGCTTCAAGGGGGAATCGTGACAGAACCCCCCTCCCGAGTGCCATGAGTCATCCCACTTCATTGGCGGCCCCGGCCCCCTGGGCTGAATGTCCTAAACAGAGCCAGGAAACTGCCCGGTGTTCTTGGCGGCGTAGGGAGGCTGAGCGACGACCGCAGCTGAACAGGGGGGCTGAGGCTCTGAGGTTACCAGGTGAACCTTGGGCATGGGCGGAGCTTGGCTGTGCGTGTCAGCAGACTCGGGCGTGAGCAGAACTTGAAATTACATGAATTTCTCAAAATAAACAGAAAAAGCAAGCAGAAATCTGTTTTTGCCTAACAACATTACATTTCAATTGCCCGGTGTTTAAAGGTGAAAATATACAACAAAACTGAAGTCATGCTGTTTAGGTATAGAAACTGTAACATACACAACACAACACCACATGAAATCTCTCTTACAAGAAATGCATAACACCATCTCTACTTGAGCAGATTATTTTTAAGTGAATGTACTCATGCACTGCAGGCATCAGCTCCGATGTTCATGAACAGCCTCTGAATCACCTCAAAGGTGTATTTGAAGTTTGTGGGGTAGTTTATGTTACGTGCATAAAGCAATCCCATCAAGTTGACAAATGCATTTGGTACATCACCAAGATTGCGTAGAACGACAACTTCTTCCATTACAAGGGCTACATCACCGCAGTCACACGGAATAGGGTCCATCGCGTCATCCACAACTGTAATGATTCCAACAGTCACGCCCTTGATTAACTCTTCTTCAGAATCTGTGTGCTGTATTAAAAACAAAGACAAACTTTAAAATGTGCTTTCAAACATACATCCTCACAAGCGCAGCGACTTAAGAACAGCATGAGTGAACCGATCTTAACTTTGCTAGTCATCACACAAGATGAATTAATATCAGAAGGTGGAAAAAAAATACAGTACAACGTCCTGAAATTCATCATCTCTCATGAAAATAAAACAAGGTAAACTCCATCAATACGTGGATATCAATACTCCATATCAATACGTGGACTTCCATTATCCGAATATCTTCCAACATCTTACTTTCCTCACAGACACTTACCTCACAGATCTGTAAGAACTGAGATGGATTCTCCCGCATGGACAGTGGCAGCCCCAGCAGTACTGCAACCCTCTTCCTGTGATTTGATGCCTCAAAAGTACAAATGTTTTATATTCAAATTATGCAGGACAAGCGAAATAGCAAGAAAGGAAATGACCACAGTATTTACAAAACAAGTACACTTGAAATAAACCTACTCACATTTTTATCCAGGCTCTCCAGTATGGCACTCCTTTCTGCGATGTCTGCATGGCGCCTCGAGCGGTACAAATACAGCAGCTTTGAGGCGTGTTTGTCAAGACCCTCATAAAAGGACTTGCTCAGGTCCATCGACACAAGTCTGGTGAATTCTGCGCTGATCTTCAGTCATTACAGAACATCAAACAAACATGACACAGAAACATGTTAAACACTGCAACCAAAAAAAAAACACTCATTTGAATTTTCACAGTGCAGGTCAAAGGTCATAAGGTTCCATTCCTAAGTACTACAGCACTGCTGTACAATGTAGCCAAGTCCATGAAGTTACAGGTTACTTTAGGTAAAAGAACAAAAAAAATGCAAGTTTAATCATTTTTTCATATTGGATATGACAAAAAAGACAGTTCTATCAGTGCCTAAAGTAATTCTATGAAGAAAAGAAAAGTCATTCAAAAATGTAATAAACAGTGTACACAAGCAAAATCAGGACCAGAGTAATAGATTCTCACCAAATCTCTTGATAAATTTCATGGCCAGCGGTTCATATACATATTGATATTGTAAGCAAAGCTAATGAGGGAGCATTACAGTGGAAGCAGGAGCATCAGAAAATGAAAGGTTATTATATATATTTAAAAAAATACGTTCAAAGACCTGCATACTTAAACAAACTGCTTAAGATCAAAGTGCGAGCATAATCACAAATATTAACACAAGAAAGTTCGGATCATTTTACTGACTCGGATCTTTGAATCTCGTTCAGCAAAATGAACGACTCTTTTTTGCATCATTTCGTTCATTTCAGCAGAATAAAGTTAAAATGTTACATGTTAAACTCCCCAACACCTCTAGTACTTACGCAAACGTTGATCACATTTGGAATAAAAAATAAACTATAGGCTAATGCAACTTATGAGAAACAGAAATGATTGATTAATTGCTTAGCATTAGCAGTCTATTAGTTCACTTCCCGATCCGAGTCGTTCTTCTTTTGTCACGTCACATTTGATCAGTTCACGTCTCAAGTCTTCAGGCTCGAGGCATTCGTTCATCACGTGACTGCCCCATATTCTGAATGCAGTGGGGCTGTGAAGTGATGAACGAACGACTCGAACCAAAGACTCCAGAGGTGAACTAATCATTTCTGTTTCCGGTACAGAACCTATGGGGATGTGGCTGCGCATGCGCGTTCAAAAATTTACGGATCACTCTCTGAGACAACTCGCTGTTCCCGAATCATATTAAAGATTCGTTCAAAATGAACGATTCCTTCACGAACGACACATCACTACGCAGTGCGCCAGCACTTAATTAAGTTCTCTCTCACAGTTTTTGCTCTTGTAACACCACGCACTTCCCGCTCTGTATTCTCGCATTCGCATTAAAAAATAAAATAGATAAATAAACACTGAATGTGGTACACACACATATTTACATATTGTGATATTTAGCAATATCTCAATATATCTGAATATATGGCATTTCATAGGTATATACATGCACTACATATACATGTTTACATGGTAGTTTATTAATCAGAGTATTGTCTTAATCGGGTTAATAGTGGAGTATTGTTGTCCATGTAAACGCACTGATTGACTCCCTTCCATACAGACAGCAATACACCATGACATCAACACACGATGACATCACGACCTATGACATCAAATTCTAAATTACAAATTTGTTTTGATTCAAACCGGTCAGTGATCATTGTTGTCCACAAAACCTGTGAAGACGCACACAGCCCAACCAGGAGACCAAATTGTTGTGGAAATCATCAAAGAAACACTCACAGACCTCTGACGTCCTCTGAAGGTAAAAAAAAAGGTTTATTACAGAAAGATGGTTAAAACAGGATAGAATGAAGCAGGATAGATTAATGAGAGCGCTCTGAAGCGCTTGTGCTGAACCACTACTGTAGATATGAAACGCAGAGCACGACACACTTTTGTGTACCGATCTAAGTGACATGACATGGCCTTCTTAGGCCTTATCCTCTGATGAGAATGAAACAGAACAAGAACAACACTATTACAAAGTAAAAATGAATCATTTCCCTCACAGGTGTACCACGCCTGGTGCCCGATGCTCCAGGTTTCCCGACACCCAGTAGTAAAGCGGTATAGAAAATGGATGGATATACATTTTATATTTCTCAATCAATCATTACAGTCTGTTAGGAACTTGGGAATTTCGGTAATATCCACTGAAAAGTTAAAAGCGTACGGCACAGCATTGTTTTGTCATAGGTTGATATCATCACACCTGAGTGATGAGCCCACATACATAAAAAGAAAAAGAAAAACAGACTGAAATTCCATCAAAATTTTCCGGATTATGGGTTTACCATATTGTAGTGTTACAACCTGGAACCTGGAACTGACTTTTATATTAAAGTGGGGGATCAGTACACACTAAAATAATACGTAATACAATAAAAACACAATTTGTTAAAAATATTTACAAAACAAAACATTACTTAAACAACAAAAACATTACAGTTGTTATTTCATAAGTATTCATCCCCGTTGCTGTGAAAGCCCTAAGTTCGTTGGAGAGACACAAGGCCACAGCTTCACATTTTTGGATTGCTAATGAAGAGTTATATATTAGCACATTTTGTCATAATTTTTGGCCTAAAGTTTTTTTTCCTGCTAGAGGAATAACAGAGACCCGACTAACAGAGAACAGAGAATAACAGGCGGTACGTTTGCCGCTGCTGACCTAAACGTTCACCGTTTCTCCTACAAAATATGCAGAATAGCGTCGTCACTATTTTCTGATACACGTTAATACACCAAGACTTTACTTTGGGATCGAACGACGTCACAGGCACGGGTTACTCTGATTGGATAAATCCACGCGAGCTCATTGGATATTCATGAATTTGTCCGGCGCCTCCACCTGCCCAGTCTCCTGAATTTAAACGCTCGAGGCCGGTGCGTACGCGTAACGGTCCCTGACCAGTTTTAACGGCTCTGAGAAGCGATAAGGGATCAGAGAACTATCAAAAGGAACCACATAGCAGGTGTATGATCTCACATATAGGAAATATTTCACACGTGATCATGTGGCTCTTAGAAATTACTTTGGGTCTGTTTTTGTTTGAGTATTTAGGCTACGTCCAGGTTGCTTGACAGCTCTAACGGTCAATTTTGACAACATTAATGCTATAGCTCGTTATTGTTAATGATTTTCAGCTGTTACTGAAGATGAATGTGTTATGTGTTAGCTAGCCACCTACTATCTAGTTAGTGCTAGAGAGTAATTGCTACATTCAGTCTCCTTTTTTTCTCCCTTCTGGCTACAGATCTTTTTAGCTGATATGGAAAACACTGATGCAACTTTTGGCACCTTCATCAACCCCAACTACTTCCCTGGAAAGTTGTGGCGTTTGGTGAACGATCCCCAGATTTGCTCAGTCTGGTGGGACGACAGCGGGGAAGGGATACTTGTTCATCAGGAAACATTCTAAGCCGAAGTGCTATTGTCCCAACCCACACATTTGTCTGAGTACTTCAGGACAACTGACTTCATAAGTTTCGTTCGCCAGCTGAACCTGTACGGCTTCAAAAAACAACGCACGAACATCTCGGACAAGCAGTCGTACAACTCTTCGATTAAAGCCCAACTGCACCATTTTCAAAACCCGTACTTCAAACGGGATAAGCCCGAGCTCCTGCTCGATATAAAGCGACGCACGCCTCTCAATAAGGCCAAGCTCGCCGACTTAAAGGCGACGGGCAGGACGCCCAGACGTTTCTATCACGTGATGCAGAATTCAGCACAGGAAACCTCTGGCTTAATGAGAACAGGTTGGTAGTGTTTCAACAAGCAGATGAAAAGAATAGACAGAATATATTCATTCATTCACTTCAGTAACAACTTTAGCCTGGTCAGGGTCATGACGGATCCAGGGCCTATCCCGAGAAAACTGGGCACCCTGAATGGGACGCCAGTTCATCGCAAAGCACCGTGCGCACACACACATTAACACACTCGTTCACACATAGTGCCAATTTACCATGAACACTCCACTTATAACCTGGAACCTGGAAGAAACCCACCTCAGCCCTAGTCCACAGGTTTCTCCGCCACTGTGCGCATTCTTTAAATCTGGAAACATTTTAGCCCATGTCCTTCGAAAGACTGGATAGAGGAATCCATTAGCCTCAAAATTAAAAAAAAAGATTATGCATATATAGGAAAGTGTAGAAAAAAAGAGAAAATAGACAAATATGATGAGAAAGCGTACGTCGTTTTGCTAGTACAGTGCCAGCTAGATAACTTTGCGGCCTCGGTCATCATCTGTAGTTTTAGTTTATCAACACTTGACTTGTCTCTGTCTGTTCAGGTTCAGTCTTGCTTGAACATCAGGGAACCCCTTACCACCATCCCTGTAATGTCCCTCAGCAGGAGCAGAGGAGCAACACACCTCATCACTCACAGTACGGGTTTTACACACCAGGTGATGATTTAATACATTTTGTCCCCTTTATAATAGCTGTGAGCTCAGCCTGAATTAGTATAAGCATTCGATCTGCATGCTACTTTAGTAAATACAGTAGTATAGTGCATTATTCTGACGTGTAGTTTAATTGTATGCAATTTAGGATGGAGCCCAGTCCATTGTTTCACAATTTCAGTGTTGGTGTTTCTATCTATCTATCTATCTATCTATCTGTCTGTCTGTCTGTCTATCTATCTATCTGTCTGTCTGTCTATCTGTCTGTCTGTCTGTCTATCTATCTATCTATCTATCTATCTGTCTGTCTATCTATATTTTGTCCACTTTTAACAGATAAAAATGAAGATAACGATATCGATGTGATTCTATGTTTTGATATTAAACCTTCAGCGCATAATTCAGAGATTCAGAGTCTTCTAGTGAGTCATTCTAACAACTGTTATATGTTTAATACCTGAACAACGTAGTTCTAAAGTTAGAAAAGAAAATAAATGCTGTAAACAAAAATAAATAAAAGCCCACAACGTGCGCATGCCGGATTTCACTATCTATCAACAGCTAATAATATCTATCTAGCAGCTAATATTTTACTTGAATGTGTCCCCTTTCACCAGCTCAAACTTCTCAGCATAAAATTAAAAGGGCTGTGGGAGTGTACAGGAGCGGGGTATCAACACCATTACAGTCCAGTGTCACAACATGATTGTCCTTCATGTCATTAGTCTGTACCTATAAGCAGGAAGTCCCACAATGCCTTGCAAAGAATGAACAAAAAACTGTGTGCAGAGGGGCTGCAGGAGCTGTGATATGGTTCCTGAATAATCTATCTTAGTGATGTGTTGTTTATGTCTTACCAAGAAATTAATGCTTTATTAACCTTCAATGTTTCCCACCCCCAGTGTATCAGCGCTGTAGCCCAGACGTCTTGGATTCAACAGTGCCATGCTCTCAACAACCAGCTGCTTCCTGCTCTCCTAGTGGCTATCACCCTGTAAGAACCGAGAAACCTTCTTAAGTTTATGTACTGTTCTGATCACTAAAAATGGCTAGTGTCGTTATTTTAGCCAGTGTAGGCATGTTAAGGTTTGATGGTACATGTTGCAGTATGAAGGGAATGCTGGGAGAACAGTCAAACAGTTAAAAGTAAAACCTCGGTGTGTAAATAATATTAATATGAATTCTCCCACTCATTGCTCAGGACTACTCAGTCGGATACGCTGATCCGATCGATCAGGATCCATACTGGAGAGCAGGTGATGTTCCAGAGTCCCGGACGAGTGACCTGGGCATAGAGAAAGAGGAACTGGACGCTATATTAGAGCTGGCGTTGGACATGCAGGTCAGATTAGATGATTTCCCATCAAGAACAGCCCCGAGTGTGTATCTGTGCTTACAGTGTAGTCAGCTGCCGTAGTACCATAAGGTCCAATAATCGGAATCCAGAACCAAGAACTGTTCACACGGTTCAAGAACATACAGTGCCCTCCACTAATATTGGCACCCTTGGTAAATATGAGTAAAGGATGCTGCGAAAATGTGTCTTTATTGTTGAGCCTTTTGACCTTTTGTTCAGCCTTCCTTGCTTATATTTACCATGGGTGCCAATATTAGTGGAGGGCACTGTATGTGGTGTAAATTCCATAGGTACGGAAAAACACTGACACCATAGTGTAACCATAAAATGTGTGCGGTGTAAATCAGTGTGTAGCCACCATTGTTAATCCGTATTATTCATTATATTCATTCCTTATTTCTGTTCTTGCTCCTGTTGTAAAATAATCAGCACATGACTGAACAAAACTTTTTCTTTTGTCACGAATTTGCAGTCAGAAGCTTATAGACTTGTTTGTGAGGTAATGGATTTGAGTTTATGGGTGCGTCTCAATCAGCTCCACAGGCCCGTAGTCAGGACACTGATCAGGGAGTGGACCATTTGAAGGACTGTCTCAATTGCGAAATCCTACCAGTGTGCACTGGCACGTTCGCTCCCTAAAAAATCCCACAATGCACCACGAAAACCAAGGAGCTTAGATGTTCACTATTTTCCCTTACTGAAAATGAGGCCATGATTTCAGAAGCCTCTCAGATCGAACAATGTGGCGGACGAACGCTGTTGTTGTAGATCTCAAATGGTTACTTACGTTAGCGATTTTTAACTTTATTTGACGTTCTATATATTGTTTATTTGAGTCTAACGACTTTAATGATTTTTTAAAACTCTACTAACTAGTCTACGATCCTACTTGAAGTACCATGACAGACAGATGAATATGACATATAATGTTAGAAAGATGTCCGTCCTGCATGTTGAGGTTACGTGCCAGTGGTGATGTTTTACAGCGCGAGTACGTACTCATGTTACCGGAAACTCAGTCATCAGTGTCCTAATGTGTAGTGAGTCAGGGTCTTTACCAGTGCCCGAGCTCATGTACACCATATACTGATCCACCACCTAGGGATCGAGGGAGCTGATCGAGACGCACCCTACCGTATGTTTGTGTAATGTGAAGCGTTAATGTTGTTTTCTATATATTTGATTTATTCAGGATGAAGTTGATGTCCGGACATTGCTGCAGCTATCACTCACCTGTTAAGACAGCTTGAGTGGGTGTTACGAACCCGTAGTGGTGCTACGAAAAATAATCTGCCAAACAAAATGAATCAAAGAGACAGAGACTGAATGCAGTCGATACAAAAAAAAATCATTTGTAAAATAGACATTTGATTGAATGACAGTTTACAGTTTTTATGTGTATTTTAGGAAAATATAAGATGTAAATTATGTCCAAGTCACTTGAGAACATTACTGTAAATTAATGTAATCCTACAGCTCTCTAGATTATTTGTTGTAATAATAATAAGAAGGAGAATTGTGTTTCACATTTTTTAGACCTGAATGTTATAAATGTTAGGAAGATTTATTTATTTATTTTTTAATATCTTATCTTTTTTATTTATTCGTTTCAGGCATACTGTTTTAGTCTTTTTTCCTCATGTACAAGCCGTTTATTTAGAAATGTGATATTTAGATATTTAAACAAAATCAAATTTCATATATCATGCAGTTTTAAGTCAAAAAATAAAGATATGGGATTGATGCATGAAAGGGTTCATTATTATACTCTGGCACGAATACGACACCTCTGTGTTGCTATATGAGTAAGAAACATAAACACCCATGTGGCCGGTGTTAGCCGCTGGAACAATATCTACGACTCTGTGTAGACCAGCACACTGGCAGGTACACACACCACAGGAAAACTGCAAATATTTGCCTGTGCTAAGAGCGGCCTGTTCTCCTGAAGCTCTTATTTAATGAAGTATAACCTTGTTGAAGGGCAAACAGTTGGAGCTGTTTTAGTGATGTTTTAGTGTTGTAGCTCTATAGCTCTCTAGATTATTTGTTGTAATAATAAGATGATTTTGTGTTTCACATTTTTTTAGACCTGAATGTTATAAATGTTAGGAAGATTTCTTGTTTATTTTTAAATATCTTATCTTTTTTATTTATTCATTTCAGGCATACTGTTTTAGTCTTTTTTATGCTGCCTGACATGTAGAGAAGTAACTGTTACCAATAAAGTGAATTATTTCTTTTAACAGCATGTCCTGAAGTGCTTTATTCCTCTTATACTACAGCAGTTTTTATTTATTAAGGAACAACACATCATACCTGTTTATCTGTTTATAGCTGTGTTGTAGAAAGTCTGAGAAACAAAGTAGTTTCTTATCACTTGTGTTGTAAGACCTATAAACAGTCGATCCCCCACCAGCCTCTCATTTTTATTTTCTCTTGAAGTTCATACAACAACAACAACAACAAAATGCAGCTTGTCATGGAACATTTCAGCTGCCACACTACATTGTGCCTACATATTAGCCATGGAACCTATGGAGATGCTGCGCATGCACGGTCAAAAATGAACGAATCACTCGTGGTTCCCGAGTCATATTAAAGTTTCATTCAAAATGAACGAATCACTCAGAGACAACTTCTTGTTCCCGAGTCATATTAAAGATTAGTTGAAAACGAACAAATCACACTGAGACAACTCGTTGTTCCCGAGTCATATTAAAGATTCGTTGAAAATGAACGAATCACTCAAAGACAACTCGTTGTTCCCGAGTCATATTAAAGATTTGTTGAAAATGAACGAATCACTCTCCGAGACAACTCGTTGTTCCCGAATCATATATAAGATTCGTTGAAAATGAACGAATCACACTTTGAGACAGCTCGTTGTTCCCGAATCATATTAAAGATTCCTTGAAAATGAACGAATCACTCTCTGAGACAACTCGTTGTTCCGTAATCATATAAAAGATTCGTTGAAAATGGACGAATCACACTTTGAGACAGCTCGTTGTTCCCGAATCATATTAAAGATTCCTTGAAAATGAACGAATCACACTTTGAGACAGCTCGTTGTTCCCGAATCATATTAAAGATTCCTTGAAAATGAACGAATCACTCTCTGAGACAACTCGTTCTTCCCGAATCATATAAAAGATTTGTTGAAAATGAACAAATCACTCTCTGAGACAACTCGTTGTTCCCGGGTCATATTAAAGATTCGTTGAAAATGAACGAATCACACTTTGAGACAACTCGTTGTTCCCGAATCATATAAAAGATTAATTGAAAAGGAACGAATCACTCTCTGAGACAACTCGTTGTTCCCGAGTCATATTAAAGATTCGTTGAAAATGAACGAATCACTCAAAGACAACTCGTTGTTCCCGAATCATATATAAGATTCGTTGAAAATGAACGAATCACACTTTGAGACAGCTCGTTGTTCCCGAATCATATTAAAGATTCCTTGAAAATGAACGAATCACTCTCTGAGACAACTCGTTGTTCCGTAATCATATAAAAGATTCGTTGAAAATGGACGAATCACACTTTGAGACAGCTCGTTGTTCCCGAATCATATTAAAGATTCCTTGAAAATGAACGAATCACACTTTGAGACAGCTCGTTGTTCCCGAATCATATTAAAGATTCCTTGAAAATGAACGAATCACACTTTGAGACAGCTCGTTGTTCCCGAATCATATTAAAGATTCCTTGAAAATGAACGAATCACTCTCTGAGACAACTCGTTGTTCCCGAATCATATAAAAGATTCGTTGAAAATGAACGAATCACTCCGAGGTAACTCGTTGTTCCCGAATCATATTAAAGATTCGTTGAATATGAATGAATCACATAAAAGATTAATTGAAAAGGAACGAATCACTCTCTGAGACAACTCGTTGTTCCCGAGTCATATTAAAGATTTGTTGAAAATGAACGAATCACTCTCTGAGACAACTTGCTGTTCCCGAGTCACATTAAAGATTTGTTGAAAATGAATGAATCATTTACATTTACCTTACATTACATTTATTCACTTAGCAGACGGTTTTATCCAAAGCGACTTACAAATGAGAATGATACAAGCAGAGCGATATCAAGCAGAGAACAATACAATAAGTGCTACCATACGAGATCTATTAATTGGATTCCAGAAGAAGCAAAGTGCAGAGAAGAGGTGTAAGTGCATTATTTATTTATTTATTTATTTATTTATTTTATGAGTTTGTTAGGTGTTCATTGAAGAACACCTTTAGTTTAGAACACCTTTAGTCTTTAGTTGTTTTTTGAAGATGGTGAGAGATTCTGCAGTCCGGATTGATATTGGGAGTGCATTCCACCACTGAGGAACAGTTAGAGTGAAGGCTTTGGAAAGGGACCTAGCGCCACGCTGAGTTGGAACTGCTAAACGTCGGTCGCTAATCGATCGCAGATTGCGAGAGGGAACGTAGGCCTTCAGGAGAGAGTTGAGGTAGGAGGGTGCTGTTCCTGACAAGGTCTTGTAGGTGAGCATCAAGGCCTTGAACTTGATGCGGGCAGCTACAGCAAGCCAGTGGAGGGAGATGAAGAGGGGTGTGACATGGGTTCTCTTGGACTGGTTGAATACGAGGCACGCTGCAGCATTCTGAATCATCTGAAGGGGTTGATGGAGCTGGCTGGGAGGCCTGAAAGCAGTGAGTTGCAGTAGTCCAGTTTAGAGATAACAAGAGCCTGGACTAGAATCTGTGTAGCCTGTTTGGTGATGTAGGGTCGGATTTTCTTGATGTTGTAAAGGATGAACCTACAGGACCTTGCAGTTGCTGAGATATGGTCTGCAAAGGTCAAGCCATTATCAAGAATCACCCCAAGGTTCCTGGCCGTCCTGGTTGGCATGAGTGTGAGTGAGCCGAGCTGTACAGTGATGTTGTGGTTGATTGAGGGACACGCTGGGATGACGAGAAGAATCACACGTTGAGACAACACTCGTTATTCCCAAGTCATATTAAAGATTCATTGAAAATGAACGAATCACTCTCTGAGACAACTCGTTGTTCCGGAATCATGTTAAAGATTCCTTGAAAATGAACGAATCACTCTGAGACAACTCGTTGTTCCCGAATCATATTAAAGATTCGTTGAAAATGAACGAATCACACTTTGAGACACTCGTTATTCCCGAGTCAAATTAAAGATTCATTGAAAATGAACGAATCACTCACTGAGACAGCTTTTTGTTCCCGAGTCATATTAAAGATTTGTTGAAAATGAATGAATCACACCTTGAGACAACTCTCGTTGTTCCCGAATCATATTAAAGATTCGTTGAAAATGAACGAATCACTCCGAGGTAACTCGTTGTTCCCGAATCATATTAAAGATTCGTTGAATATGAATGAATCACACTTTGAGACAACTCTCGTTGTTCCCGAATCATATTAAAGATTCGTTGAAAATGGACGAATCACTCCGAGGTAACTCGTTGTTCCCGAATCATATTAAAGATTCGTTGAATATGAATGAATCACACTTTGAGACAACTCTCGTTGTTCCCGAAACATATTAAAGATTTGTTCCTCTGGGTACTCTGGTGTCCTCACCCAGTCCAAAGACAAGCATGGTAGACTCATTGGCATGTCCAAAGTGTATGAATGGGTGTGTGAATGTATATGTGTATGTGCCCCACATCCAGGGTGTATCCCGCCTTATGGTTGATGCTCCCTGGGATAGGCTCCAGGTTCCCTTGAAGGATAAGTGGTATAGAAGATGGATGGATGGATGTAAACCCCTCAGTGATGTGATTTTCATCATTGCGTCGAATAGCAACATCATATACATTTAGTGTTTATAAATAATTACAAATCACTACAGCAGTGCATGCATCACTCTGATTGGTCGGAAGCTCCTGCGCACACGTGTGGAAAAGCACTCGGTGATAAATTTAAGGATTTCAATGACATGAAATATTGTGCTACTTATTTGTCATTTCTGTTTAAGATAAAAAAAAGTTAGGTAACGTTTCAAATTGAACACTAAGGTACTACATACTGAAGTACACACGGTATACTATCTAGGGTCGGGCTGATTTCATGATTGTGGTGAATTTAACCCTTGTAACGCTAGGCAGAGGGTTTGCCCCACACCTCCAGGGTCGGGGGTTCGTTTCCTGCCGCTGCCCTGTGTGTGCAGAGCTTGCCTGTTCTCCCCGTGCTGTGGGGGTTTCCTCCGGGTACTCCGGTTTCCTCCCCCAGTCCAAAGTCATGCATGGTAGGCTGATTGGCATGTCCAAAGTGTCCGTAGTGTGTGTGTGTGTGTGTGCGTGTGTATGTGATTGTGCCCTGCGATGGACTGGCGCCCTGTCCAGGTCCACGTTCACATTGGATGATGATTCAGGTACTGGATGTATTTACTTTCAAAAGAGTGAAAACTGGCAGAGATTTATACTGCTAGGGTCACAAACAACAGACATGCCTCTTACAAAATTGTCTCCATTTGCAATACAGAAAATCATTACAGGCATAGCAGAAGCAGTTAAAGATGTTAAAAAAGCTAGGATCCGGACAAATCCTAGTAGAATGCTCCAAGAAAAGCCATGTTGAAAACATCATGCGTGCAAATATGCTGGCAAATGTACCGATAAAGGCATTTTATCACCCATCATTGAACAGCAGCAAAGGAGTTATATGCACTAGAGAGTGATATGACATGGATGAGACTGAAACAGCATCAGAATTCACTCAACAAGGCATGATGAATGTCAAGAGGATCATGATCAAAAAAGAAGAACAGATCATTAAGACAGGCACTTACATTATGACTTAATAAACCCCAACCCCCAGAGAGGATTCAGATAGGACATATACGAGTGTACGGTCAACGTTGTCGTCTTCTTAGTAACACTCACTTCCTCCATGTTGCCCGTTGTGTCTCGCACACATTGAGAGAAAATCGCATTGATGCGTCTTCTCGTTAGAAAAAGAAAGCATACTTTTACAGTTTTAATGTGAGATCACAACAAAACCTATTTTTTACAACACGCCTTTTGAACGATGGTTCTAAAAATATGTCTATTTTAATATTTCCTTGTTACAGGATAATGTACATAATTGTAATTATATACCTGGATAAATTTTATTGGTTGTGAACTTTTTTAATGTCCTGTCCGCCTTCTTATAAACACTCCATACCACAGAGCATCACTATCAGCTGTTACATACTATCACACTTGAGTTGCATCCACGGCCATATTTCTTCAATCCTGGTGGTTTTATCGTCACAATTTTTTAAATCTATGAACGGATATTTGGAAAACATGTTAATATTAAGTTTATTATTTATTATATTTTTAAAAAGTATGTAATTTATTTATTTATTTTGACTCTTGGCTGAGGAGGAGAAAATTGTCATAATTAAGGTATAAAACGTTCTGGTGTGCTTTTATAGGAAAATGATCTACGATGGGGTGGTGTGAAACAACTGAGGCGAATCAAGCATTAAAAGGCACATTTCTGAGTAAATAGTGCCAGCAAGTGTGTGTGCTCCTGTGTCTCTATGACCAGCTGCCTTGTACTGCTCACATTATTGTGTCACTTTCTTTTCAGGATATTCTACATAACCATTAGTTGATGGAAATGCATGTTCTCTTGCCATTTCTGAAAACCAGTCAATGGAAACATATGTAGTAATTAATATTTAGAAGTTATAATCAGTCATTTTGGCAGAAGTTACCTCAAGTATGTACTCCATTCCATCCAAAACATATTACTAATGCTGTGTCACTTTGGATACTTTTAGTGCGAGTGGTGTGCTCACACTGGGAAGTTTAGTGAGATGCGTTGTACTTCTGAGACTCGGATGATGTATTAAATTTACCAAAAAAATGAAGGGTGGGCTACTGGACACTTGTTTTTCCTTTCAGTTGTGGTTTTACTGTATATGGTGCTTCCTGTGGGTGCTGTTTTGGTGCAGTTCAGTGACATGAAATATTGTGCTACTTATTTGTCATTTCTGTTCAAGATAAAAAAGTTAGGTAACGTTTCAAATTGAACACTAAGGTACTACATACTCAAGTACACACTGTATACTATCTAGGGTCGGGCTGATTTCATGATTGTGGTGCATTTAACCCTTGTAACGCTAGGCAGAGGGTTCGCCTCACACCTCCAGGGTCAGGGGTTCGTTTCCTGCCGCTGCCCTGTGTGTGCAGAGCTTGCCTGTTCTCCCCGTGCTGTGGGGGTTTCCTCCGGGTACTCCGGTTTCCTCCCCCAGTCCAAAGTCATGCATGGTAGGCTGATTGGCATGTCTAAAGTGTCTGTAGTGTATGAATGTGTGTGTGTGTGTCTGTGTGTGTGTGTGTGTGTGTATGTGATTGTGTCCTGCGATGGACTGGCACCCTGTCATCCACCATCCAGGTCCAGGTTCCCCGTGACCCTGTAGGATAGGTTGTCTAGAAACAACCTAGACAACCTCCTCACCTCCCCAGGGCCTGAGTTCAATCCTGAGCTTGGGTTATTGTCTGGGTCTTGAGTTTTGCATATTCTCTTGTTTTTGTGTTTGTGTGGGTTTCCTCTGGGTTCTTTGGTTTCCTCCCACTGACTGAAAACATACAAATAGGTGGGTTGGTTATAGCTAAATTGATATTAATGCATATGCACTGTACGTGTGTGCGTGGTGCCCTGTGCTGGTCTGTTATTCCGTCAAGGATGACTTCTCCCACTTCACGCACAGTGTTCCCACGATAGGCTCCGGACCCACCTCGACCCCAATCATGATGCAGCGTTTACTGAAGATGAATGAATAAATGAATGAAGAGCAAATATAAGAAAACATGCATTTAATCATTCAAAAAAAGGTTCATCCATCTCGGGCATCAATCTAATTTTTATCATGTTTCTTTGCAGAAAATGGCTGCATTTTGCTCTTAAATGAGAAACAGGGTTGAACGCAACAGGGTTAAGTTTTGTTATAAAAAAATTTTAAATTACAGAACATGGTTTTCTTCTTCACATGATCTTCAGGAAAGTCAGATGATACAACATCCTGTTGAACATGTGACTTGTGGTATATTGCAAATAATTAATGGGGTGAATGTGAACAATCTCACACAAACTGCTTAATGACAATAAAGTGGAATCTAATCTAATCTATTTGAACTTGGGGAGGAAATTGGAGTACTCGGAGGAAACCACTGAAGCACGGGGAGAACATGCAAACTCCACACACACAGGGTGGAAGCAGGAGTCAAACCCCCATCCCCAGAAGTGCTAGGCAAATGTGCTAACCACTAAGCCACCATACTAATAATGATTATTATAATGATTTAAAGAATAAATTTCATAGTAAAGTGTCGTTACAGTGGATTGGAACGGGTAAAAAGATTGGGAAAAAACAGGTGAGTACAGTGGTTGTTATGACTATCTTCAAAATGTTTTTACCGTCGCTTAAATATTTGTAAATGTAATCTCTGTGGTAATTAAATCTTTATTTATATAGCATTTTTCTAAACCTTATTTACAAGATACTTCATGTTAGATAAATCACAATGCTTCATGACTAAAACTGACACATGGAGCAGTAAAAGTACAGTAGGACTCAGATGGGGCAGAATGCATCAATGCTAATGCCTGACTGCTTGGTTTTTATGTTTTCTTACATTAAAAAATGTTTTTACTGAAAAATTCAGCATATTATATATATATATATATATATATATATATATATATATATATATATATATATATATAGAGAGAGAGAGAGAGAGAGAGAGAGAGAGCGAGAGATAAATAGATAGATATAAAATACTATTAAATATAATACAATTCATTTCAATTCAATTCAGTTTTATTTGTATAGCGCTTTTTACAATAGACATTGTCTCAAAGCAGCTTTATAGAAATATCAACACGGTATACAGATATTAAAGGTGCGAATTTATCCCAACTGGCGACGGTGGCGAGGAAAAACTCCCTGAGATGTTTTAAGAGGAAGAAACCTTGAGAGGAACCCGACTCAGAAGGGAACCCGTCCTCATCTGGGCAACAACAGTTAGTGTGAAAAAGTTCATTATGGATTTATATGAAGTCTGTATGGCGTTAGGAGCAGCCGTAGTCCCAGCAATCTGGATTTGGAGTAGATGAGAGCTCCATCCAGAGGCAGAAAGGATCAGGATCTCTAGTATCTCCATAAATTCATGTGTGGCTCGACAGTGTAACGGTGAAGTCGTGACACTGTAACACCTGTATCGAACACCTCTACATGCAGCTATAATGGAGATACTGAGGATGTATGCACCGTTATAGGAAGATGACAGTAATTTACCATTAACTTGTGTAAATACGTTTTGTGAAAAGGACAGTTTAGAGGGAGGATTTTCTGGTTCCTTTTACGAGACGTGCAGATGTGTCTCACTGTCTCTTCATCTCTTTTGATACAGGAACACGGAGGGAGGATACATCTTCTGAGCCGCCGTTTGCTGCCGACGAGCTGTACTACAACACCGTGGAGAGTGACTACGAGGATGACGTCCACATGCCTGACCAGCATGAGGAGGAGCAAAATGGTGGTGATGAGCATGAGGTGCCTTTTAGAAGTCCTTCGAGAAGCCCGTCCCCTTTACCAGGCCTATCTGCTCTAAGAATCACACCCTATCCTGTAATAAGCCCATCCCCTTTGAGAATCACACCCCCTTTTAGAAGCCCATCCCCTTTTTGAGATTCTCATCCCTTTTAAGAAGAACATCTCCTACAAGAAGACCAACCCCCGTGAGGAGGCTATCTCCTATAAGAAGACCAACCCCCGTGAGGAGGCTATCTCCTATAAGAAGACCAACCCCCGTGAGGAGGCTATCTCCTATAAGACCAACCCCCGTGAGGAGGCTATCTCCTATAAGACCAACCCCCGTGAGGAGGCTATCTCCTATAAGACCAACCCCCGTAAGGAGGCTATCTCCTATAAGACCAACCCCCGTGAGGAGGCTATCTCCTATAAGACCAACCCCCGTGAGGAGGCTATCTCCTGTAAGACCAACCCCCGTGAGGAGGCTATCTCCTATAAGACCAACCCCCGTGAGGAGGCTATCTCCTATAAGACCAACCCCCGTGAGGAGGCTATCTCCTATAAGACCAACCCCCGTGAGGAGGCTATCTCCTATAAGACCAACCCCCGTAAGGAGGCTATCTCCTATAAGACCAACCCCCGTGAGGAGGCTATCTCCTATAAGACCAACCCCCGTGAGGAGACTATCTCCTATAAGACCAACCCCCATGAGGAGGCTATCTCCTATAAGACCAACCCCCGTAAGGAGGCTATCTCCTATAAGAAGACCGACCCCCGTGAGGAGGCTATCTCCTATAAGAAGACCGACCCCCGTGAGGAGGCTATCTCCTATAAGACCAACCCCCATGAGGAGGCTATCTCCTATAAGACCAACCCCCGTGAGGAGGCTATCTCCTATAAGACCAACCCCCGTGAGGAGACTATCTCCTATAAGACCAACCCCCGTGAGGAGGCTATCTCCTATAAGACCAACCCCACAATATACAACAAAACTGAAGTCATGCTGCTTAGGTATAGAAACTGTGACATACACAACACAACACCACATGAAATCTCTCTTACAAGAAATGCATAACACCATCTCTACTTGAGCAGATTATTTTTAAGTGAATGTACTCATGCACTGCAGGCATCAGCTCCGATGTTCATGAACAGCCTCTGAATCACCTCAAAGGTGTATTTGAAGTTTGTGGGGTAGTTTATGTTACGTGCATAAAGCAATCCCATCAAGTTGACAAATGCATTTGGTACATCACCAAGATTGCGTAGAACGACAACTTCTTCCATTACAAGGGCTACATCACCACAGTCACACGGAATAGGGTCCATCGCGTCATCCACAACTGTACTGATTCCAACAGTCACGCCCTTGATTAACTCTTCTTCAGAATCTGTGTGCTGTATTAAAAACAAAGACAAACTTTAAAATGTGCTTTCACACATACATCCTCACAAGCGCAGCGACTTAAGAACAGCATGAGTGAACCGATCTTAACTTTACTAGTCATCACACAAGATGAATTAATATCAGAAGGTGGAAAAAAATACAGTACAACGTCCTGAAATTCATCATCTCTCATGAAAATAAAACAAGGTAAACTCCATCAATACGTGGATATCAATACTCCATATCAATACGTGGACTTCCATTATCCGAATATCTTCCAACATCTTACTTTCCTCACAGACACTTACCTCACAAATCTGTAAGAACTGAGATGGATTCTCCCGCATGGACAGTGGCAGCCCCAGCAGTACTGCAACCCTCTTCCTGTGATTTGATGAAAAGTACAAATGTTTTATATTCAAATTATGCAGGACAAGAGAAATAGCAAGAAAGGAAATGACCACAGTATTTACAAAACAAGTACACTTGAAATAAACCTACTCACATTTTTATCCAGGCGCTCCAGTATGGCACTCCTTTCTGCGATGTCTGCATGGCGCCTCGAGCGGTACAAATACAGCAGCTTTGAGGCGTGTTTGTCAAGACCCTCATAAAAGGACTTGCTCAGGTCCATCGACACAAGTCTGGTGAATTCTGCGCTGATCTTCCGTCATTACAGAACAGTTCTATCAGTGCCTAAAGTAATTCTATGAGGAAAAGAAAAGTCATTCAAAAATGTAATAAACAGTGTACACAAGCAAGATCAGGACCAGAGTAATAGATTCTCACCAAATCTCTTGAGAAATTTCATGGCCAGCGGTTCATATACATATTGATATTGTAAGCAAAGCTAATCAGGGAGCATTACAGTGGAAGCAGGAGCATCAGAAAATGAGAGGTTATTATATATATATATATATATATATATATATATATATATAAAAATAAATTACGTTCAAAGACTTGCATACTTAACACAAGACAGTTCGGATCATTTTACTGACTCGGATCTTTGAATCTCGTTCAGCAAAATGAACGACTCTTTTTTGCATCATTTCGTTCATTTCAGCAGAATAAAGTTAAAATGTTACATGTTAAACTCCCCAACACCTCTAGTACTTACGCAAACACTGATCACATTTGGAATAAAAAATAAACTATAGGCTAATGCAACCGAGGCCGAATTATGAGAAACAGAAATGATTGATTAATTGCTTAGCATTAGCAGTCTGTTAGTTCACCTCCCGATCCGAGTCATTCTTCTTTTGTCACGTCACATTTGATCAGTTCACGTCTCAAGTTAGTTAGACATAATATAGTACTATGAAATGTTTCTGACCCAAAATATTACGAAATATGACTGTTTACATTAAAATGCAAAAGTTGATGAAAAAGTATGATAAGGTGAAAAAAGTGACATTTTATGTCTAGAAAGTCAGTTTTCATCAAAAGTACAATAACAAAACTAGTTTGCATTCATCCTGTGTCCCCTTACACACTTGTGATCTTTATCCGGTCAAAACGCTATACAGCGAACGAGAAGGCGCTAGGAGCAAAGGAAAGTGGTTTTTCTAACAAACTCATATAATCAGTTGCCCGACCTACTCCAATTTGATTCTCTTCGCATATTTACACATAATATAGTACTATGAAATGTTTCTGACCCAAAATATTACGAAATATGATTGTTTACATTAAAATGCAAAAGTTGATGAAAAAGTATCTCTAAAGCGCCTGGACTCCACCAATCCACAGTCAGACAGATTGTGTACAAATGAAGGAAATTCACGAGCATGGTTACCCTCCCCAAGCGTGGTCAGCCAACAAAGATCACTCCAAGAGCAAGACATGTAATTGTCCACGAGGTCACAACGGATCCCAGGGTAACTTCTAAGCCACTAAAGGCCTCTCTCGCGTAGGCAAATGTCAATGTTCCTGAGTCCACCATAATGAGTACACTGAACAACAGTGGTGTGCATGGCAGGATGGCAAGGAGAAAGCCACTGCTTTCCATAAAGAACATTGCTTCCTGCATGCAGTTTGCTAAAGATCACATGGACAAGACACAAGGCTACTCGAAAAAACGTTTTGTGGACAGGTGAGACCAAACTAGAACTTTTTGGTTTAAATGAGAAGGGTTATGTTTGGGGGAAGGAAAACACCGCATTCCAGCATAAGACCCGTATCCCATTTCTGAAAAATGGTGGTGGTAGCATTGCAGTCTGGGCCTGTTTCGCTGCATCTGGGCCAGGACGGCTTGCCATCATTGATGGAACAATGCATTCTGAATAATACCAGCAAATTCTAAAAGAAAATGTCAGCACATCTGTCCGTAAACTGGATCTCAAGAGGAAAGTGGGCCGCGCAGCAAGACAACAACCCTAAGCACACAAGTCGTTCTACCAAAGGATGGTTAAAGAAGAATAAAGTCAATGTTTTGGAATGGCCAAGTCAAGGTCCTGACCTTGATCCAGTAGAAATGCTGCGGAAGGACCTGAAGCAAGCAGCTCATGTGAGGAAACCCACCCACATCCTAGAGATGAAACTGTACTGTAATGAGGGATGGGCTAAAATTCCTCCAAGCTGACGTGCAGGACTGTTCAACAGTTACCGGAAACGTTTGTTCGCAGTGGTTGCTGCACACCGAGGTCACACCAGGTACTGAAAGCAAAGGTTCACATACTTTTGCCACTCACGGGTATGCAATACTGGATCATTTTCATCAATAAATGACTGACCATCTGTAATGTTTTTGTCTGGTTTCTGTAATTAGGTTCTCTTTATCTACTTTTGATACTTGTGTGAAAATCTTACGATGTTTTAGGCCCCGGTAATGAAGATGTATAGAAAGCTCTAAAGGGTTCACAAACTTTCAAGCACCACCGTAAGTGGGATGTAAGGTCATGGCAGAAGAGCTCTTCCGCAAACACTACCGATGTGACCGTGGAGCATGGGGTCTTAAGCCTAGACGAATCGCGTCCAAAAGACCAGGCCTTAGCTCTGTCTTCAGCTGGAAATGGTTAGATGTCTCCGCCAGAGCCGGTTAAGCGAAAGGCACTTGAGTCTCACAACAGCCCATTTGTCGCGCCCATGCCAGATTTCTTGTTGTCCGGCGGAATGACCCGGTCACCTTCTTACCACGAACGGGTTTACCACCACGCCGGCCTGCGGGTAGCGTGGCCGAGTGGTCCAAGGTGCTGGATTTAGGCTCCAGTCTCTTCGGGGGCATGGGTTCAAATCCCACCGCTGCCACGGGCGTTAGCGTACGGTGGGTGATGTCTCGTCTCCAAAGGCTTTGCGCAGGTTTTTCTCCCACGCTTTCATGCTATACACCACGTAGCATGCTGCCTCACGAACGTCGCAATTCATTCCCCCCTTTTCCACAGTCGTTGTGTATATCCAGGTAAGGATAAAAGTTACATTTCCATCCATCCATCCATCTTCTATACCGCGTAATCCTACTCAGGGTCACGGGTAAAAGTTACATTTTCCAAAGAAATTTAACTCGCTGGGACGGGCAGTCCATAGGTAGTCGGTACCTAGCCGCCCAAGGATTGGATTGCATTGCGACGGCTCGACTATGGAGTTGTCCCGTTCTGTGAGACCTTTGGGCCGTCTCGCCGCATCGTCACCCTTCAGTTTATATGACAGCACAGCTCATACCCCAAGACTTGAATCAAATCTATTTGAGAAGCAGTCATCTAGTCGGCGAACACGAAACCCTCATTTGCATAGTTTTCGTTAAACGGGGCGGGCCTCGGACGAGGTGGCCGAGAGGTTAAGGCGATGGACTGCTAATCCGTTGTGCTCTGCACGCGTGGGTTCGAATCCCATCCTCGTCGCAAGCTTCTCACTTTGCCTCCTCTTTCCAGCAATGTCTGGCTTTGTTGCAGTCTGTCTCACACCTACAAGGCCTACAACCGGGAAGCTTTGTACAGGTCCCTGAGCTGGCACTAGAGAGGGTGGAGAAATGTGAAGAGCTAGCACTGTGGCTACGTGTTTTGCGACCGTGCGCTGTGTTTCAATGCTTTTTGGCCACAGCTGCTGTAAGGCTCTTGCGTCTCTGGAGGTCCGTCAACGCAGAACGCATTCCGCAGTCCAGACGACAGGGGCAAAGAACCTGCACCGAAATCTCTTTTTTGCTCCGCACACCGGGATGTAATTTCATACGCGTGAGCTATGTCAGCAAGAGGTTAAGGTGATGAGCTGCCAATCCGCTGTGCACAGCCCATGTGGGTTTGGACCCTATTTTTCTTGTAAAGACCTTGCTTAAGCGCATTCTGTAAAGGAAGCGTGCATGGTGCACACACTGTTGGCGTCTGCATGAGCAGTTAGTCTGAAGGGGAAATTAGGGTCAGGTGTTTTCAATCAACGGGATGACAATCAGGTGTGAGTGAGCACCCTGTCTTATTTGAAGAACGGGGATCTATCAAAGTCTGATCTTCACAACACATGTTTGTGGAAGTGTATCATGGTATGAAAAAAGGAAGTTTGTGAGGATCTCAGAAAAAGAGTTGTTGATGCTCATCAGGCTGGAAAAGTTCCAAAAAAATAAAAAATCTCTAAAGCGCCTGGACTCCACCAATCCACAGTCAGACAGATTGTGTACAAATGAAGGAAATTCACGAGCATGGTTACCCTCCCCAGGCGTGGTCAGCCAACAAAGATCACTCCAAGAGCAAGACATGTAATTGTCCACGAGGTCACAACGGATCCCAGGGTAACTTCTAAGCCACTAAAGGCCTCTCTCGCGTAGGCAAATGTCAATGTTCCTGAGTCCACCATAATGAGTACACTGAACAACAGTGGTGTGCATGGCAGGATGGCAAGGAGAAAGCCACTGCTTTCCATAAAGAACATTGCTTCCTGCATGCAGTTTGCTAAAGATCACATGGACAAGACACAAGGCTACTCGAAAAAACGTTTTGTGGACAGGTGAGACCAAACTGGAACTTTTTGGTTTAAATGAGAAGGGTTATGTTTGGGGGAAGGAAAACACCGCATTCCAGCATAAGACCCGTATCCCATTTCTGAAAAATGGTGGTGGTAGCGTTGCAGTCTGGGCCTGTTTCGCTGCATCTGGGCCAGGACGGCTTGCCATCATTGATGGAACAATGCATTCTGAATAATACCAGCAAATTCTAAAAGAAAATGTCAGCACATCTGTCCGTGAACTGGATCTCAAGAGGAAAGTGGGCCGCGCAGCAAGACAACAACCCTAAGCACACAAGTCGTTCTACCAAAGGATGGTTAAAGAAGAATAAAGTCAATGTTTTGGAATGGCCAAGTCAAGGTCCTGACCTTGATCCAGTAGAAATGCTGCGGAAGGACCTGAAGCAAGCAGCTCATGTGAGGAAACCCACCCACATCCTAGAGATGAAACTGTACTGTAATGAGGGATGGGCTAAAATTCCTCCAAGCTGACGTGCAGGACTGTTCAACAGTTACCGGAAACGTTTGTTCGCAGTGGTTGCTGCACACCGAGGTCACACCAGGTACTGAAAGCAAAGGTTCACATACTTTTGCCACTCACAGGTATGCAATACTGGATCATTTTCATCAATAAATGACCGACCATCTGTAATGTTTTTGTCTGGTTTCTGTAATTAGGTTCTCTTTATCTACTTTTGATACTTGTGTGAAAATCTTACGATGTTTTAGGTCCCGGTAATGAAGATGTATAGAAAGCTCTAAAGGGTTCACAAACTTTCAAGCACCACCGTAAGTGGGATGTAAGGTCATGGCAGAAGAGCTCTTCCGCAAACACTACCGATGTGACCGTGGAGCATGGGGTCTTAAGCCTAGACGAATCGCGTCCAAAAGACCAGGGCTTAGCTCTGTCTTCAGCTGGAAATGGTTAGATGTCTCCGCCAGAGCCGGTTAAGCGAAAGGCACTTGAGTCTCACAACAGCCCATTTGTCGCGCCCATGCCAGATTTCTTGTTGTCCGGCGGAATGACCCGGTCACCTTCTTACCACGAACGGGTTTACCACCACGCCGGCCTGTGGGTAGCGTGGCCGAGTGGTCCAAGGCGCTGGATTTAGGTTCCAGTCTCTTCGGGGGCGTGGGTTCAAATCTCGCCACGGTTGTTAGCTTACGGTGGGTGATGTCTCGTCTCCAAAGGCTTTGCGCAGGTTTTTCTCCTACGCTTTCATGCTATACACCACGTAGCATGCTGCCTCACGAATGTCGCAATTCATGCCCCCCTTTTCCACAGTCGTTGTGTATATCCAGGTAAGGATAAAAGTTACATTTCCATCCATCCATCTTCTATACCGCGTAATCCTACTCAGGGTCACGGGTAAAAGTTACATTTTCCAAAGAAATTTAACTCGCTGGGACGGGCAGTCCATAGGTAGTCGGTACCTAGCCGCCCAAGGATTGGATTGCATTGCGACGGCTCGACTATGGAGTTGTCCCGTTCTGTGAGACCTTTGGGCCGTCTCGCCGCATCGTCACCCTTCAGTTTATATGACGGCACAGCTCATACCCCAAGACTTGAATCAAATCTATTTGAGAAGCAGTCATCTAGTCGGCGAACACGAAACCCTCATTTGCATAGTTTTCGTTAAACGGGGCGGGCCTCGGACGAGGTGGCCGAGAGGTTAAGGCGATGGACTGCTAATCCGTTGTGCTCTGCACGCGTGGGTTCGAATCCCATCCTCATCGCAAGCTTCTCACTTTGCCTCCTCTTTCCAGCAATGTCTGGCTTTGTTGCAGTCTGTCTAACGCCTACAACCGGGAAGCTTTGTACAGGTCCCTGAGCTGGCACTAGAGAGGGTGGAGAAATGTGAAGAGCTAGCACTGTGGCTACGTGTTTCGCGACCGTGCGCTGTGTTTCAATGCTTTTTGGCCACAGCTGCTGTAAGGCTCTTGCGTCTCTGGAGGTCCGTCAACGCAGAACGCATTCCGCAGTCCAGACGACAGGGGCAAAGAACCTGCACCGAAATCTCTTTTTTGCTCCGCACACCGGGATGTAATTTCATACGCGTGAGCTATGTCAGCAAGAGGTTAAGGTGATGAGCTGCCAATCCGCTGTGCACAGCCCATGTGGGTTTGGACCCTATTTTTCTTGTAAAGACCTTGCTTAAGCGCATTCTGTAAAGGAAGCGTGCATGGTGCAGACACTGTTGGCGTCTGCATGAGCAGTTAGTCTGAAGGGGAAATTAGGGTCAGGTGTTTTCAATCAACGGGATGACAATCAGGTGTGAGTGAGCACCCTGTCTTATTTGAAGAACGGCGATCTATCAAAGTCTGATCTTCACAACACATGTTTGTGGAAGTGTATCATGGTATGAAAAAAGGAAGTTTGTGAGGATCTCAGAAAAATAGTTGTTGATGCTCATCAGGCTGGAAAAGTTCCAAAAAAAAAAAAAAATCTCTAAAGCGCCTGGACATGGAGATGTTTGCTTATACTATTTAAATAGGCCCCATTTGGTGGCATCTGTTGCTTACAGCCATACCACTCTGACAAAGCCTGATCTCAGAAGCAAAGCAAAGTTGGGCCTGGTTAGTTCTTGGTTGGGAGACTGAATGGGACTACTAGGTGCTGTAAGCTTTTCATTTAGATAAGTGTTTTAAGCACTTTACTTTCTCCTGACATTGAAGAATATTCATTACTACACCAAAGCAGCCTCCAATTCCTACAGTTTTCTCCCATACATGACAGATGAACTCTAGTGCTACCTAGAACAACCTCCTGGAACTGATCAACTTTATTAAAATCCGGTGGAATTTGGCCATTTTCATGTTGTTTTTCAAGACAATTTTCATATCCAAATGTTCAGCAATTACCATGAAACAGTCCATTTCTGAAAGTCTCCGTATAACCTGTTATAGGAGATGGTGTAGAGTTCTCAAAAAAAAAATTTTATTTATCCCAGGAAGTTTTCAAACAGAAACCCAGACAAGAAGTCAAGGCTTCCATGTTTTTTGACATCCTCAGAAAGATGGGTTAGCCCATGTACATTGTAGATAACAAATTCAGGACCATACAACTCACTAAAATGCTTTACAAATGACACTAGCAAACTGTGAGCAAAGTCATTAAGAATTATACAAAGAGTGGATTGGAGAGTATAAAGATAGCAACAGATAATTAAAATTGCTGTACATTGGTTATGACAACACATCAAGAAGAACCACTGGACTTGTGTATAACAGAAACTGTCGCAATTTTGTTGCTTTCCACCTCAGTCTTTCTGAGAATTGCCTGGGTTTCCTAGCAAAGTCCTCAGGAATATAACGTCTCAAGCTAACAAGTGTGTCTGAGATTATAACACTTTGGCGAGCAGACAAATGACAACATAAAGGCCCTGAAGCAAGCCATAAGTCCAGCAGTTTTCACATAACACCAAGACAAATAAGGTGCATGTAATCATGTGGAAAGCATGATACCATGCCAATTCCTGCAGCTTTTAAAAGAGATGTTTCAGTATGATGGTCTTCATCAGACATGTTGATAAAAGACTCATCAGTCCTACGTGGGCTGTTGATCTCAGGAAAGGTCATTCTATGGTTGATGTACACACCAGACTGGATGCACTTGTCACAACCTGAATAACCAGTATGTGATTTAATTCCCTTTATAAAAGCTCTAGCTGGAGCATCACACAGGATAGATGTGACATTTAGGAAAAATTGCTTCCCATTTATGGCAAATCCCTTGCTTAACCCTTGCAGTTCACTGACTAGATCTTTCAAATTCATCAGTTTGTGATGTTGGCTTTGATTTACCACAGAACAGAGCAATGACAACTGGTTTCTTAGTATAACCCTGCAGTAACCCTATAATTGGCCAAAACTACAAAGACGAACTTTTAAACAGTGGTAAGACATCCATGTTCAGTTGAAGTTCGAATTCATACTTCTCTAGAACAATAGACCAGACTCTTTCCATGGTTTTGGACAAAGTTTAAGAATACCAAAATAATGATATGTGCCACCAGCCACACTTTGGATATTAGATGAAGTTATCTCGTCATCTTGCACTGCAGCACCAAGATCATTTTCTCCTAAATGACTTCCAAATGAAGTGAGCATTACATTGACCTTTTTTACTACTCTTTTTCTAACATTCCATCCATCCATAATTTTGTAATGACCTGTCTGGTGCTAGTTCCAGTGTTGACTGTCGCACATTTAAAATCTGTATCCCGTGTTTATATGTTTCTGTAAAGCTGCTTTGAGGCAACGTCTATTGTTAAAAAACGCTATACAAATAAAATGGAGCTGAATTGAAGTTACAGCGTGGTTTTGTACAACCAAGAATATGAGTCTGTCTCCTTTTCCCTTTCCTTATCGACAGTAGGAAATGCAACATACACATACAAATATAATATTTATACACATGCAAGACCATATAAGGCTGCTTCAGTTAAAAAAAAAAGGGGGGGGGGGGCAATTAAAATGAATTATGCAATTACCCATTATATTCTTGGTTTTAACTAGAGATGCACCGATGTATCGGCCGATACCGAAAGGCTATTTTTCATCTATCCATAATTTAAAAATATCTGATAATCCGACAGCACAAAAACTCTAGAAATTACTCAGAAAGTATTGGCGTTTATGGCGCTTGATGATCAACCATGCTCTGTAGTGAAGGACATGGAATTTCAGCGACTGGTAAAACACCTTGAGCCTCGCTACACTTTACCGAGTCGGCGTTATTTCACATTCGTCTGCTTACCGGAGTTATACAACCGTATGGCAGATCATATTCACGAGCTTCTTCATAACCACTCCGCGATGAACTTCACCACAGATGTTTGGTCTTCAGCTGTAAGCCTGACGAGTACGCTTAGTCTCACTGCTCAGTGGCTCCACTGTGACTTTAAACTTAAAGTCTTGCTTCATGCACAAGAACTTCCCGGTTCTCACACTTCATAAGAAACACCTGCATCGCGTTGTAAATCGCGCTGCTCGCAGGTGAACTCTCGCGATACTCCTGGGCAGAACGGGAACTCACATTCCTGCTTTTTAAAGGGCCAGCGGAACATTTTATCCCTAGATGAGAAGGACATCTGTGCACACTGCATGGACAATACACTTAATTAAGGGCTTTAATAACCAGTTTCACAATTGGAAGGTTGTCTTCTTTTTCACCTGGTTATTTATATATAAAAATATAAAGTATTTAGCATATTTGTATTTAGGTACTTCTGTTTCTAAATAAATAAGCATTATGTCATCAAATCACAAGTCTGTTTTGATTTAATGGTCAAAAGCTGTACTATTTGACGAATAACCTAAAATCACAAACATGATACTTGTAAATAAAATCATGTCATATATGCAGTTTATTAGATCCTTAAAGTAAAAAGACAGCTAAATAGTGAAAAACATAATTGTTGGATTTATATGAATGCATGACAATAACTTGCTAATAGTCCATCAACTTAATTGGCATGTGCTCCAGTCAGTGTTGTTCATGGGGAATTTATTCTACAACTTCTACAGTTGTAGTGAACTTCTACAGTGAAAAAAACCCAATCCTTTAAAAAACAGTTAATGAAGCTGAGGCTCGAAGGCGGGTCGCTGGCATAGAAAGTCTGCTGTTACCACTGCAAGTACCAGAAGTCACTGACTGCAAAACTGTGTTTACAAGAAGAGTCACTGCAGTCATCAAAGTCGATGGCATAGAGATCTGCTGGGCTAGCGGTGTGGATGAAAGGGCTCTTGCTTCATTTTGTGCTTATTTTGTCTTCAATTCAACATATCCATCTCATTTGAAGAACACTCTCTGATTTTTCTTCAGCAATATGTTTTGAAACTTACTGTGGATGGTGACAAGCCTCTACCTACTCCAGTTACCAGAGTAATCAACTTGGTCTTAATGACTGTCAGAGGACCTTTTCAAAGTATGAGTCCTTTAGATGTCATATTTACCAAAAGCATAAAGACACTGTATTACAACGGACTATGGCTGATGATCCTCAGCATTTGCGATGGTGCAATGACGATGGTGCTTTTGAAGTTTGCAATCCCTTCGGGTCTAAACGTAACAAGCAAAAACTGTGTGCAATCTACTATACAATTGGAAATATGGGTACAAAGTATTACTCTCAGTTAAAACATTCATTTAGCTTTACTTCCTTTTGTTATCATTATTATTCATACTGTGTGAAATGTCAGGATGAGTGGACTGTCCTCTCACCAGGTGAGGAGGTTGATTACCAGGCACTAGATATATACAATGTTGTTGACAAATTACTTATTAGCACTAGATATTATTGCTGAAGACAAAACAGCCCCACTTTATACTGATTTTACTCCTCACCCTTTAATCTATCTTTCTTCTTCTTCTCCTTATTGTTATTATTATTACTAGAGTAGTAGCCTAGTAGTATTCATCTTAGCATAGGATTAGGAAGTGATTTCTAAAAACTGTCAATCACACCTTCATGCTAACGCTGTACATGATGTCAATGGTTCACTACTCCTCTTTCTCTCTCTCTCTCTCCATAGATACTTACAGGGACCCTCGACTTTAAGTCTTTTTATTGCAAAAGCAACTGCTAAAATAATTATGTGCAGATGGAAAAAAAAAACGTATTAGGTTAAGCAAATGTTCTGAGTTCTTTTTCCTAGCAGTTTTTGTCATGTATATGTATTTCATCAGCGCTACTATGAGTTTCTTTTTTTTTCCCCCCGGTAACAATAATATAGCCTTATTCTGTTTACTCAGAAAGACTATAACTTTATTTACAGTTCCTCTCCTTAACTTCAGTCACTTCCTCACTGAAACCTATAATCAGAATAACTCCAAAGCCTAAGGTCTAAGCCTAAGTCTCCACTCTAAATCATGTGTCTAGAACACAGGCTCTGAACTCTTATCTAACACATTTAGTGTTTTATCTGCTCTAAAGCACCCACCTCAGCTCGTGCAGGCCGCTTAATTAGCTGATGACTTGAATCAGGTGAGTTTGGTGCAGGTTCTAATTGAACATCCTCAGGAGTGTAAAGAAGCCTCTCTCTAATATCTTTCTTACCGGTTCAACTCCAACTTCATCACTACCCCAAGAAAGCACTGCATGTTAGTAGTGTTCTGGGTCAGTATCTAAACTGACAGTCTATTCACACACACTAGCACTACTGCACTTCACATCCAGTATTTCCTTCTCTAATGTAGTAGGTTCATTGGTAACAGGTTTGTCTGATTAGTATTCTGTTAACAATGTCGGTGTGTTGGTTTGGAGTTGTAGTTTGTGTTTGCCATGTTTGTAGTCTGAGGTGCATTCTGGGAAACGGAGTCGCTGGTTTGCTGTGACATGACAATGACACTTGAGAGTTTACTGTTCAAGACTCAGAATTACTATACATTACTATAATTAGCATCAAGCTGCACATGACATTTTATGAAAGTAGTACTATGTTTTTTCTCATTTACGGGTACCTCATACAGTCAAAAGGTTATTGAATTTTAATTATTTTCTTAAAAATAAAATAAAAAAATGTAAAAACTGAGTTGTGATTAGTTGTGAAATTAGACAACACTTGCAGACTCGTCCTCTGAGGTGAAAAAGGTTTATTACAGAAAGATGGTTAATACAGCATAGAAGAAGTATCCCAGAAGACAAAAAAATTTACATGATCATCCTGTTTACAACGTTTACAGCCAGGCTCTTAATGGATGCTGTTACCTTCTTGAGCATCAGTGAATGTTTGCACCTTTTGGAATAGTCGTGTACGAGTCCCTCGGTTGTCCTCAGTGTGAAAAGATGGATCGGAACATCATATAACCTCTACTGGAAAGGGCTAAAATATGCAGGAAAAGCAAAGTATGAGAAGGACCTGGAGGATTTTTCTGAAGAACAGTGGGCAGTTTAACTGCTCAGGACAAACAAGAGACTCATGAACAACTATCATAACACATAAAAAGAGTCCTGGATCATTCAGGTAACGACACACAATATTAAGAATCAAACGTGTGTAAACTTTTGAATGGGGGTAATTTTGATTAATTCAGCTATTATCTTGTGGACTATATGTAAACATCTGTTATGTGAAATAGCTTATTCATGGCGTTACTAAATTAGAAACTTAGGATTTTTATGATCAATCTTATTTTGTAAAGAGTATTAAGATTTTGTAGATACTGCAAGTGGTATGTAAACTTCCGACCGCAACTGTATACCCACCCAGCTACCAACACACACACACACACACACACACACACACAAATTCAACCATTTAAAAACAGCAAGGACTTTTATAAACAATCAAAAATAGACTACAATATGTACATTTTAACAAATTAACAAAGAGTCCACAGTTAAAACACTCTAAATACCTTCTTTTTGCAAAAGTTTTCAAAAGTCTTCTCTTGCGCCCGCACTCTCGATCTGATGCCAGCTGGAGCCACCTCTTCATGGTCCCCTCAACCTCCATCTCTGCAGCTTTAGCCGTGAAGAGGTTTCTATGAACATTGGAAGAAAGCAATGCATATCGTAAGCTTATTATGAATCCTAAGCATTAATTACGTTTATACCATGGTCAGTGTGAATATTGGATTCTGATTGGCTGGAAGGTGTGCATTATAACCGTTTATTGCACAGGTAGTTCCAGTCAGTTTGATCACTGTGAGCATTTCTAAATCAACGCGCAGCCTACATGCACACACAAACACACACACACGCACAGACACTCGAGCATACAGAGACATTCGTGAACACACATTCGTACACACAGACACTTCTTGCCGGCGCTGTCTGCAACTTTGTCTGCAACAAAAAAAATAACTTTGCTGGTAAAAAGTTACATTATATTTCTCAGCAATGAGGTGTTACCATCACTGTTTGTGAAGTAATTCAACTCTCAGTTTTACTACACTACTGCTGCGCAACACTGACTATGTTTACATGGACAGCAGTAATCTAATTATTGACCTTACTCTGAGTAAGATAATAACGTGAATAAGGTGTTTACATGTGTCGCGCCACGCCGTCCGACGTCCCTCCAGAATTTCACATGTCAACATACAGTTCGTCTTCGTTATGGTATAGTATACAGTTTTGGGTATTTTTATTTAATTTTTTTATGAACGCTTTAAGCGCAGTTTTTTTTTGTCATGCTGTACGTGCAAACAGACAACTGCTTAAAGCCGTGAACTGCATCCCAAACCGTGCACTTAGCGTCTATATAGTAGCCGAGATAGATGTATTTTCCCCACTACAGGCCTATAGTAGGCAAGTATGCGGATTGGGACGCAGCCGTGCTCTCTTGTTCGCCATAAAATGTTGAGCACTGCCGTGTGTGTACGTGTCCTGTCGCAAAATGAGGTGAAAACTCACACGACGTTAATAATGTGATTCAGGTGTTTACATGTCTGTAATACACATTGATAATGTGACTAAAACAGGAGTACTCGACATGTCTTAATTCGATTAGTGCTTACTTCGAGTAACTTGACTTTAATCAGATTAAGGTAATTAAAAATTGCTGTTTACATGGTAGTTTCTTAATCAAAGTATCGTCTTAATCGGGTTAACAGTGGATTATTGTTGTCCATGTAAACGCACTGACTGACTGCTGAGAGGCACATGATGCAGGAAATTCATACATGATTAATCTCTCTGTCTCTGATAGATATCTGTCAATTCATTCAAATAAATGTAATCTCATCACACTACTTTATCTCTGTGTCTGATTTATATCGGGCAAAATTCCAGATCTAACGACCTAACTAATAGAAATTAACTGTCATTTTAAACTTCTAATCAAAGTTTGAGCTTCTAAAATCAATGACAGCTTTAACGTTATTAATTGTGGAAAGACCATGGTATAAGCGGGGTAATCCATGGCTAGGTGTGAATTAAACGATTTGAACGAGTGGTTCATTTCCTCCACATCATGCACTAAGATCGTTTAATGTACATCTAGCCGTGGATTACCCCTTACATATCATCTGAGAGAGACAGCTAATTCTGTATGTAAACAGATATACTTACCAATCACGACCTCTCCGAGTTGGAGAGCGGACAGTGAAGTCTTTCCATTGACTCCCCTCCAATTGAGGTTCTTTGCCAGGGAGTTAGCAATCACCCTCTTCAATATGCGCCAGGTGCAGTCACGCACATACACCCCGTCAATAAGCGCCAACCAGTTTACCCGAAACCGATGATTTTTAAAACAATAATATAATATAAAATATAAATAATTAATAAGCATGTATTGCCTTGTCAACTGTGTCAGTGCTTCTCACTACTCCTGCAGGTACCCTGCCCTGTGTGCTTTTCATGTTTTGCTCCTCTAACAAAGATTAGGTCATAACTGTTCCCTCATTTCAAAGTGGTGTTGAATGTTGTGCTTTGAGTACGAGAGTGTCACCTTGAGAAAACAAACACTCTCAGTAGCTGTGTAATTGTGCAAGCAATTGTTAACAAAAAAAGAAAAAAAATTCTCACCAGTTTTTGCTTGTAATCTGGGCTCTGTTGCATCCTTCGCTCCAGACTATGCAGTTGAGGAAGATCTTGCAGGGCAGTAAATCTTCATCAGTATCCAAAGACTGCACCTGGAACACCTGTAGTTGAAGCAAGCTCAGTGGTTTGTTGGTCCAGCACCATCTCTAATTTAGTCAACACCTCCCTCAGCATGGCTATGGTAAAGAAGTTAACAATATTTACAAATGATACACACTACAAAATTGTACAATTCCATCCTCAGTCTTATTCCTAACCTACACAAATTCCAGTAAGATGGCTGAGTGGAAATCACGGTTAATTAATACCTACAAAAGAAGTCAATCAGAAAGCAGGAGAATACTTGGTACTGCCGGTACTGAAAAAAAAACTTATTGTATCATTCTTTTTAAAATTTTAGTATCAACTTGGTACAGATACTTTTGACATCACAACTTACCAATTACAACATCCTTGAATTGCATGGATGCCAAGGATATTTTCCCATTCATTTGTAACAGATAGCTGCACAGTGACAGGGGCGGCTGTGGATCAGGTGGTAGAGCGGGTTGTCCACTAATCGTAGGGTTGGCTGTTTGATTCCCGGCCAGCAGGACTCCACATGTCAAAGTGTCCTTGGGCAAGACACTGAACCCCAAGTTGCTCCCGATGGCAAGTTAGCGCCTTGCATGGCAGCTATGCTATCATTGGTGTGTGAATGGGTAAATGAGACACAGTGTAAAGCGCTTTGGCTATAACTGCGCCATTTACCATTTTACCATTTAGTGACGCAGAAGCGGAGTCCGTTCCATTCCGTGGTGTTTTAATTAACGGAAGTAAAAAAAGAGATGAAGAGAAGGGTGGGGTCTTAGGAAGCAATAAAAAGAACAGGTGACTAGGTGAGAGAAAGCGGGACGCGGAAATGAAAGCCAGGTGAGAATGGCGGAACTGATGGTGTGCATTTGCCAAGGACCATGCTAATGCTCTTACTGTGGATTATAACCTTGTGAATCAGCTGCTAGAGTCCTAACTAGAACCAGAAGATACGACACATCACCCCGATCTTATCCACACTGCATTGGGTCCCAGTGAAATCTCACATTGATTATAAAATACTATTATTAACCTATAAAGCACCCAAATGGTCTCGCGCCACAATATCTAAGCGACCTTTTGGTTTTCTATGATCCGCCACGCCTTCTTAGATCAAAAGATGCAGGCTATCTGACGGTACCTCGAATAGTGAAGGCTACAGCAGGGGGAAGAGCTTTCTCTTATAGAGCCCCACAGTTATGGAACAGTCTTCCTATTAGTGTTCGGGACTCAGACACAGTCTCAGTGTTTAAGTCTAAGCTTAAAACGTATTTGTTTACTCAAGCCTACCCTGACTAGATTCTGTTCTACTACTTCGCAGTCATAATTATCTTTTTTCTCCCTCTCTCCTTTCACCGAGCCCCCCACGAATTTATGGAGATACTAGAGATCCAGATCCTTTCTGCCTCTGGATGGAGCTCAAATCTTCTCTAATTCTAGACTGCTGGGACTACGGCTGCTCCTAAGCCATACAGATTTCAGATAAATCCATAATGAACTTTTTCACACTATCTGTTGTTACCCAGATGAGGATGGGTTCCCTTCTGAGTCGGGTTCCTCTCAAGGTTTCTTCCTCTTAAAACATCTTAGGGAGTTTTTCCTCACCACCGTCGCCACTCAGTGTCTTGCTCAGTTGGGATAAATTCGCACCTTTAATATCTGTACACCGTGTTGATATTTCTGTAAAGCTGCTTTGAGACAATGACTGCGTTTACATGGACAACAATAATCCACTCTTAATCTAATTAAGACCATAATTTGATTAAGAAACTACCATGTAAACAGCAACCTTAATCTAATTATGGTCATAATCTAATTAAGATCTAATCGAATTAAGACAGGTGGATTACTCCTGTTTTAATCGTATTATGGACGTGTATTACACACATGTAAACACCTTAATCATATTATGAACGTCGTGTGAGTTTTCACCGCATTTTGCGACAGGACACGATCACACACGGCAGTTTTACACTTTACGGCGAACAAGAGCGTTCGGCTGTGTCCCAAACTGCATATTTGCCTACTATAGGCCGGTAGTGGGAAAAATACATGCATCATGAATTGAATGTCTCTGTACATTGCTGCATTCATCTTTCCCTCGATCCTGACTAGTCTCCCAGTTCCTGCCGCTGAAAAACATCCCCACAGCATGATGCTGCCACCACCATGCTTCACTGTAGGGATGGTATTGGCCAGGTAATGACTGGTGCCTGGTTTCCTCCAGACATGACGCTTGCCATTCAGGCCAAAGAGTTCAATCTTTGTTTCATCATGGTCTGAGAGTCCTTCAGGTGCCTTTTGGCAAACTCCAGGTGATCTGTCATGTGCCTTTTACTGAGGAGTGGCTTCCGTGTGGCCACTCTACCATACAGGCCTGATTGGTGGAGTGCTGCAGAGATGGTTGTTCTTCTGGAAGGTTCTCCTCTCTCCACAGAGACACCCTGGAGCTCTGTCAGAGTGACCATCGGGTTTCTGGTCACCTCCCTGACTAAGGCCCGTCTCCCCCGATCGCTCAGTTTGGCCGGGCGGCCAGCTCTAGGAAGAGTCCTGCTGGTTCCAGACTTCTTCCATTTACGGATGATGGAGGCCACTGTGCTCATTGGGACCTTCAATGCTGCAGAAATGTTTCTGTACCCTTCCCCAGATCTGTGCCTCCATATAATCCTGTCTCGGAGGTCTACAGTCAGTTCCTTGGACTTCATGGCTTGGTTTGTGCTCTGACATGCAGTGTTAACTGTGGGACCTTATATAGACAGGTGTGTGCCTTTCCAAATCATGTCCAATCCACTGAATTTACCACAGGTGGACTCCCATCACGTTGTAGAAACATCTGAAGGATGATCAGTGGAAACAGGACGCACCTGAGCTCAATTTTGAGTGTCATGGCAAAGGGTGTGAATACTTATGTACATGTGCTTTTTTTGTTTTTTATTTTTAAATAAATTTGAAAAGATTTCAAACAAACTTCTTTCACGTTGTCATTATGGGGTATTGTTAGTAGAATTTTGAGGAAAATAATGAATTTAATCCATTTGGAATAAAACTGTAACATAACAAAATGTAGAAAAAGTGAAGCGCTGTGAATACTTTCTGGATGCACTGTACATCACTACAATTACAATCACCACAGATGGAAACTGGTTGTGTGTTTGTGAGTGTGTGTGTGTGTGTGAGAGTGTACCTCAGTATCTCCAGTGCACAGTGTGTGTGTGTGTGTGTGTGTGTGTGTGTGTGTGTGTGTACCTCAGTATCTCCAGTGTACAGTGTGTGTGTGTGTACCTCAGTATCTCCAGTGTACAGTGTGTGTGTGTGTGTGTGTGTGTGTGTGAGTACCTCAGTATCTCCAGTGTACAGTGTATGTGTGTGTGTGAGTGTGTGTGTGTGTACCTCAGTATCTCCAGTGTACAGTGTGTGTGTGTGTGAGTGAGTGTGTGTGTGTAGCTCAGTATCTCCAGTGTACAGTGTGGATTCTCCAGTCCAGCAGAGAGCAGCTTCACTCCTGAATCCTGCAGGTTATTGTCACTCAGGTCCAGTTCTCTCAGTCTGGAGGAGTTTGATCTGAGAACTGAGGACAGAACTCTACAGCTTTCCTCTGTCAGTTTACACACACACAGCCTGGAAGAGAAATGATGAAATATCAGAACACTGATCACACACACACACACACACACACACAGCCATAATACAGCTAAAGTTTCCCATGTAACAGAAATGTGAGTGTGTTTCTCTCACACACAGAAATCAGAGTACAGGACACCACACCAGCATTATTATTATTATTATTATTATTATTATTATTATTATTATGAATAATAATAACATCATCAGTTACAATGATCCTTAAAGGACTGAAAACATTTTTGTTTGAACAAATGCTTCCTTATAATTGAAACATGAAGCCATTTGAAAAGACACATGACACTTTGGAATGTTGAGACCATGCGCGATCAAAACGTCAATGAGCCTTGGAGTTACTCTTAAGCCTTGTCTCATTCTCCATCGCGGTTACGGCTGGTAAAGAAGGTTGGCACATTGAAACGATCAAAACATAAACCATCAGAACATAAATGAACCAAGGAAATGCACTTAAGTCTTGTCTCATGCCCCCTTCCTCTGATGGCCAAGAGAAAATGGCACTGGACTTGGAATGCACTGGGGTCTCCCCTACGCAACTTGAAGCCTGCTCAAGGCATGTCAGCGGTCTGTGTCAACTAACTCGTGCACTATCTTGCCGACTGCAGAGAGAAAAGGGCACTGGACTTGAACTACACTGGGGTTTCACCTGTGCAACTTGAAGCCTGTTATGAAACTGTGTCGTAATGCAGAGAGAACTCTATTCAGATGAGCAGGAAAGCACCTTGGCATTCATCAAACACGCTTGTGTTTTATCCTAGGAAAATGCTTTGACATAAAGTAAGTCGTCCGAATGTGTTCATGTAAACTAGTAAAGGCTCTAATTACTTGACTGAAGTAAATGTACTGAAGAGGACGTCCACGTGCGGAAACCTGAGAATATAAACGAGACTGCAAAGTTGTTGTTGAAGAAGGGTCGAACACGGACAGACACGTCCGTCGGCTCCAGTAGAATAGCCTAGTGTTTCCTTAAATCACTTTGAGGCGTCGGACTCTAAATCCAACGGGGTTTTCTTGCGCAGTTATGAACCCTGCTTGCAGCTTTGTCAGCTGTAGGTGTCAAGTCACTGGTGCTCAGTCTCCTGCTGTTTATTTAAACATAACATCCTCAGTTACAATGATCCTTACAGGACTGAAAACATTTTTGTTTGAACAAACGCTTCATTATAATTGAAACATGAAGCCATTTTTAATAAAAGTATTAAAAAGTCTCCTATTTAAAAATAAACAAAATAAATAAAATAAATAAGAAATCTCCCATTTGAACAAAAGATGAGATAAGATAATACTTTATTAATCCCAAGGTGGAGAAATGAGGGAATTAGGAGGAAAAAGGAGCAGGACCTGCTGTGGCTTTGTTTGGAAATATTTTTGTTGGTGAAATAGAACAGAAACAGTCAATATTGAGTGTAAAATGTACGTCAGGAATATTATCTTATTGTTTACATGTTAGCATAGCATGTTAATTTAACTACTAAATAAAAATCACATCAGCTGTATGAGCTTTTAAATAATGTCCTATTATTATTATTATTAACATTTACTGTAGCTGCACAGCCAGACTGCTCCTGTACCTTTAACTCACTCACTCACTCACTCACTCACTCGCTCACATTCTTGTAATTAGAACATTCTGGGGTCAGTAGTCCCACCCATGTATTGTGGGGACACCACTTTCCTGAGGTCCTACAGATGTGAAAAAAATCAGGCATGTATAATTTAAGCCTGAGAACACACATCATCTCAAATTCTGGATTTAAATCACAAAATTTCTGTGCTTGGTTTTTTCACACCTAATGTGGACATTACAAGAACTCATCATTAACGGGGGCCTAATTTGCATACACAGAAAATTAGCTGGTTTTCATGTTGTAGTGGGGACATCACTAGATAGTTAATCTGCATACACACAGATCAGGTAGTTTATATAACAACAATGGGACATGGTTTTAAAAAAACATTTTAAAAAGTTGTCAATTTAACTCTATAATTATTTATACAAAATTACAAACTAAGTATGTCTAATTTAGAGGGCTGTCTGTAAAGCAGATATGATGTGTATTTTCTCTATTTGAAGGTTTAAGCTTCTCATGAAATTATATTGAACAGTTGTTCTTAATTGTTTATACTAAGGACTCTTAGCCTTATTTGTGAAATATGCAATCAGTGAAAGTTTGGTTATCAAAAAGCTCTCTTACAGAAATTTCAATATCTGCACGTAACAGATAACAGACTACATTTCTTTGGAGCTTTCTATTTCAAACAGAGGAACCCTTTGAGAAACCTAGGAACTTGTTAAGGAAGGTGTTACCAGTGCTATTATTAGTTTTGAGGCTATAATTCTAAGAAGCTTTTCATTTCCTGCTCCAAAGTATACAATTTTTTTTGTGGAATAGAAAGTAGAGGTGCTAGCTGTACTGAACCTCACTTATTTATCACAGGCATGCATCACAAATTAACACTATCCCCAGTCATTTTGGCAAGTCAAAATGACAAAGACACTCATCCTTTTGATATTTTAGCTACACAAAGTATTTGTTTATTGGTCTGGATCTCTAATCAAGTGAAAAATTGTCAGTCAGATGAAAAAACCCTGTCTATTCAACATTATAAAGACAACTTGAGTCTTGAGCTTCTTTACTGTAAAAGACAACAAATATTTGCCCATTAAAGTGCACAACTACTAAGCTCACATGTGCCATGAATGAACTTGGACTCATTTAAGTTTGACATAACACTTCTGCTTACTACATATAGCCATCTCAAAGTTAAACATATTGAGAAAAATAAAGATACTAGCCAAACACAGACACACAACCAAACACAATTTTTTTCTTTATTCTATATCCACTTAACTGATTAAGCTAAAAAGTGACAGTAACAACTTAATAATGTATGTTGAGGTAGCTAATTTTGATTCCAGGCAGTCTAAACATGTAAATGGGTAGCACACTGAAGCTTTTATTGCCCAATAGGCTTACTCATGAACTTGTCAGTCACCTGCATAAGGACCCACTGGAAGAAGGCGGCCCAAACCAATTTGATCTAATTCAATATAACGGTGTAGGTAAAGATTCTAATGGATATTTTAAATGCCTGATTTGTTCCTGATTAGTTTATGATGAAGTAAATGCTGAGCGGTTCATTACAAAGTAAAAGGCTAGAGGTGTAACGTAACTTATTATTAAAGCATTACTACAGATGTTATGATGTACAGTATCTGTAATATAGATGTAAAGTGTTACTATCAAAGTGTTATTTAATCTTTGTTTATATCTCTTTTGTAAGCTACAGTGCAGTTATAAACGTAGAATTTGACACTTTGCCAGTCTCTATCTTTAAGATATAAAGACTCAGATCTAATGCAGTTTTCACAGGCCAACTTCCCTGGGACACGACATGACATGATGAAGGTCTCCATATGTCTCTCCACTGCATGGACCTCATTTCCTTCCCGAGCCTTCCTCTTTTTCAGAGTAGATGTTTTACCTAAATGTAAGAATAAACATTAGTTACATAGCAAACACATACCCTTACACCCAACAGAAATTATTGTCTGGCAACTTACAGACTGGAACTTAGATTTCACGTCTCAAGAATGAAAACTCTGACTGCAGTTTGTGCATATGTACCAAATAGTAACTAGGAGTACTCAGTTTTCTTGGAGAAGATGCAGTAGGGAACCTACCGAGTCCCAGGGGATGCTTATGTTGGAAATTATGGAGAGGTGTGATTGAAAGGCAGGATTAAAAGTGCCAGCAAACTACACAATTCTGATATTTATGATCCAGAAAAGGTGTAGACTGTGGTGGCTGCTGTTTCTCCTGGCCATTGCTCTCAGCAGTGTCCTCCTCCATAATCTGCATATTTAAACAGGTTTAAGTGACCTATGGGGACACTGTTCTAAATTCACATATCTATTCAGCTATCACAAGACTCCCTCACACACCTGAATAAAACATGCTTTGTGGGGACTCCGTATAGTAACTATTAACAGACAAGATTATATAACAGAAAGCAAATATGCTGTTCAATACGACAAAAACAATAATTATTTCACTATAGGAATTAAGTTTATTATTTCAGGGTTAGATATGGGATACTTTGGAAGACTTTGGGATAATTACGGTGCATTCAGACACACACGTTTTGTAGTTCATGCTTAAACGTGGCAGTAAAATACCTGAAGCAGATCAGATGGACAATAATGTCTAATTTTATTGTTGATGCACAAGCACAAAATTTGTTGTGCAACAAAAATGAGTTGCACCACTGCCGGATAAGACAATGTTTATCTTTTAATAATTTTTAAATTGTGAAAACAGAGAGGGAGATACCCTGCATACCTTGCTACACCAAGGCCAGTCTCCTCCTCCGTAATTGCAGGTAATTCATCACCTTCTTTAAAGTCTGTTAAAGCAAACAGACCAAGATGTGGGCTTCCATCCACTTCAGTCTTCTGCATTCTGCCATTTGGGTGCTTGTGGTCATCATTAACCAGCCTACCAAAAGATCCGTCTTCTTTTGCAGCATCAATACTTAATACACAACGAGAGAAAGAGAGAAGTATTCAGTGACCGAATATTCCACATCAAATTCTACAAATATGATAGCTCTTCACAGAATTTTTATTGTTAACGGTCAGATGTAAATGTTTAAGTGGACAAATACTTTACAGCTGCAATTTTCAAGTACAATGAAAGTACACTTTGAAGAAAAACTATGCAGACATTGTCATTTTTAATGCAGGTTAATTCTATGGATCATTTAATTAGTGGTGCTTGTAAAGCACTACTATTGTTCCCTTGCATACTTAATAATAATAATAATAATAATAATAATAATAATAATAATATTATTATTATTATTATTATTATTATTATTATAATTATTACTCCTCTCTGGCCGGCGCTCAAAAGTATTGGGACCCCGCACGGCCAGCTCTCAAAAGTACTGGCGCCCTCGACAGTCGGCTCTAAAATGTATTGGCGCACTACACGGCCGGCTCTAACAATGCTGGCGCCATATTTGTCCGGCTCTGGAAGTATTGGCGCCCTATGCTGTCGGCTCTGGAAAGTATTGGCACCCATCCCTGTTTCACCAACACAAGCACCACTCACATTTTCTTCAGGAAATGTACCGGTCTAGTTATTATTATTCTTCTTCCACGTTTTTTCGGCATGTAACTAGTCCCGCACCGTTTGTCGGAGATCGACGGGTGAGGTGTCGAATCGATCGGCTTATTGAGGAGATGTGTGCTATGACTTTTATAAGCGTTCGGAATGCTGGAATTCCCGCTACGGAAGCTCAAATTCTGAAAATTTCCCATAGACTTGCATTGAGTTCGAAAGTATTGGCCCTCTAAGGAGAAATCTCTAAAAGTTTTGCCTCCGTACATGTTCGGCTCTAAAACGTATTGGCACACGATCTGTTCGGCTCTCAGAAGTATTGGCACCCTATCCTGCCGGCGCTCAAAAGTATTGGGACCCCGCACGGCCAGCTCTCAAAAGTACTGGCGCCCTTGACGGCTGGCTCTAAAAAGTATTGGCGCACTATACAGCCGGCTCTAACAATGCTGGCGCCCCATCTGTCTGGCTCGCGAAAGTATTGGCGCCCTTAGCGTCCGGCACTCGAAAGTATTGCTGTCCTACGCTGTCGGCTCTCGAAAGTATTGCCGCCCTTAGCGTCCGGCACTCGAAATTATTGACACCCTACACTTTCACCTCTCGAATATATTGGTGCCCTAGAGTCCGGCATTCGAAAGTATTTGCGCCCTATTTGTCCAGCTTTAAAAGTATTGGCACCCTATATGGCCAGTACAGTGCTAACACATGCTAGCAACATGCCAGCATGATGCTAAAACATGTAAGCGAGATGCTAAAACATGCTAGCACGATGCTAAAACATGCTAGCACGATGCTAAAACATGCTAGCACAATGCTAAAACATGCTAGCACAATGCTAAAACATGCTAGCATAATGCTAAAACTTGCTAAAACATGCTTGCATGATGCTAAAACATGCTAAAACATGCTAGCATGATGCTAAAACATGCTAGCATGATGCTAAAACACGCGAGCATCATGCTAAAACACGCTAGCATCATGCTAAAACATGCGAGCATCATGCTAAACCCCTCTAGCACCCTATTCGTCCGACTCTCGAAAGTATTGGCGCCCTACGCTGTCGGCTTTCAAAAGTATTGGCGCCCGATCTGAATTTTGCCACACAAGCACCACTCACATTTTCTTCAGGAAATGTACCAGTCTAATTATTATTATAATAATTATTCTTCTTCTTCCACTTTTTTTTCGGCACGTAACTAGTCCCGCACCGTTTGTCGGAGATCTACGGGTGAGGTGCGAATCGATCGGCTTATTGAGCAGAGGTGTGCTATGACTTTTATAAGTGATCGGAATGCCGGAATTCCCGCTACGGAAGCTCAAAATCAGAAAATTTCCCAGAGACTTGTATTGAGTTTCGAACGTATTGGCCCTCTAAGGAGAAAGCTCTAAAAAATTTTCCTCCATACACATTTGGCTCTAAAATGTATTGGCACACGATCTGTTCGGCTCTCAGAAGTATTGGCACCCTGCACGGCCAGCTCTCAAAAGTACTGGCGCCCTTGACGGTCGGATCTAAAAAGTATTGGCGCACTACACGGCCGGCTCTAACAATGCTGGCGCCATATCTGTCCAGCTCTCGAAAGTATTGCCGCCCTACACCGTCAGCTCTCGAAAGTATTGGGGCCCGTCCCTGTTTCGCCACTGCAAGCACCACTCACATTTTCTTCAGGAAATGTACCAGTCTAGTTATAATTATTATTCTTCTTCTTCCACTTTTTTTTCGGCATGTAACTAGTCTCGCACCGTTTGTCGGAGATCGACGGGTGAGGTGTCGAATCGATCGGCTTATTGAGGAGAGGTGTGCTATGACTTTTGGAAGTGATTGGAATGTCGGCATTCCCAGTACGGAAGCTCAAAGTCAGAAAATTTCCCATAGACTTGCATTGAGTTGTGAAAGTATTGGCCCTCTAAACTGAAAGCTGTAAAAGTATTGCCTCCGTACACGTTCGGCTCTAAAATGTATTGGCACACGATCTGTTCAGCTCTCAGAAGTATTGGCACACGATCTGGCCGGCTCTCAAAAGTATTGGCACCCTGCACGGCCAGCTCTCAAAAGTACTGGCG